>NC_031498.1:31991359-32014171 GCF_000237925.1 Schistosoma mansoni | reverse complement strand
TACGGGCGTGCCTGAGAAGATAGTTCATATCATATGGAATTCCTATGACGGATTAAACTGCAAAAAGGGTGCATGGAGGACAGCTCACTAACTCGTTCGAACTAAAGACCAGTGTCAGTCAAGGTTGCTTACTCTCACCCTTTCTCTTTCTCCTGGTGATCGACTGGATTATGAAGATGTTAGCATCTGGGGCTAAGAACAGGATACAATGGACAGTTAGGATGCAGCTGGATGACCTAGACTTTGCGGGTGATCTGGCTCTCCTATCACACACAACAACAAATGCAGAAGAAGACGACCAGTGTGGCAGCAGTATGTCTCAACATACACAAAGGAAAAGGCAAGACTCTCCGATACAACACAACACGTAGCAATCAAATCACATTTGACGAAGAAGCTTTGGAGGATGTAAAACCCTTTACATATCTGGGCAGCATCATCGATGAACACGGTAGATCTGATGCGAATGTGAAGGTGCGGATTGGCAAAACAAGAACAGCATATCTACAATTGAAGAACATCTGGAACTGAAAAAAATTGTCAACCAACACCAATATCAGAATCTTCAATACAAATTTCAAGACAGTTCTACTGTATGGGGCGGAGACGTGGAGAACTACGAAAGCCATCATCCAGAAGATACTAATGTTTATTAGCAGTTGTTTACGCAAAATACTTCGGGTCCGTTGGTCAAACACTATCAGCAACATTCTACTGAGAAAGAACACACCAGATTCCAGGGGAGGAAGAAGCTCTGGAAGTGGATAGGACACACATTGAGGAAGTCACCCAACTGCGTCACAAGACAAGCCCTCACTTGGAATCCTGAGGAACAAGGAACACATTATGGTGAGAAATAAAGACAGATATGAGAAGAATGAACAAGAATTGGATAGAACTAAAAAGAAAGGCCTATGACAGTGTGGGTTGGAGAATGCTGGTCAGCGGTCTATGCCGCATTGAGAGTAACAGGCGTAGGTAAGGAAAACTTGTAACTAATCAATACAAATAATGTCCACCTGATCATATTATTAATGCACCTTTGTAGCTAATTTCCTATATTTAATATTTTTATCGAAATGCAGTGTTTATTAAATACAATTAATTATTTTCAGGATGTTTTAAAAGATCCTTGGCTTATTGATACTGAAATTCAAAATGAAGTTCAACAATTAATTAGTCGTGCAAGTGAAACTTCTGTATCTTCTAATCACTGTCAATTGAATGTTTCAAAACAAACCAATATGTCATCATTATCACAAGCAATTTCATCAAATAATCATTCCCCTGAAGCTACCAATCCATTTGATTGTCATTCAAACAAACCTAACGATTTACTTTGTCCCAACGATGCCCATCCCAGTGTTGGTGAAAACGTTGCAGATATCGAAAATAACAGTAATACTTATAATAATAACAACAAAGAAAACAATCAATATTTATTAACCGACAAGGTAAGACTGACATTACTACAGAGTGTTGTCATTTACAATGTATATCCAACCACATTTTTGAATTGATTTAATTAATGAACATCTTACAATTCGTCTACCCTCGTTTTCATGATTATCTTTTATAGTTTCGTTAAGTTCACTTAAGCCTGTTTTTTGTCTCTGGACTTTAACACTGATCGTCTGAATCTGATTCCCCTAACACGAGTCCGAATCATCTGATTACCTGAGAAGAAGGCTTTATTTACTAAAACCGAATAGATATACATCTTTCTCTCTTAGCAATGAGAACATCATTTTCAATCAATAGCGTGAGCCTAACTTAGGGAGTGAAGTAGTTGAGCGTGTTGACCGCTTCACTTATCTTGGTAGTCTCATCAGCCCTTGTGGTCTGGTGTGTGACGAAATCTCAGCACGGATACAGAAGGCTCGTCTAGCTTTCGCCAACTTGCGTCATTTATGGCGTAATAAGGATGGCAAATCGATTGATGAAGTAGTGAAACTTCATCAGTTGAGATGACTGGGACATGTGTTACGTATGCCCGACCACCGACTGCCCCGACGTGCAATGCTTTATAGTGTGGGAGTAGTATGGAAGAAAGCTAGGGGAGGCCACACCAAAACGTGACACAAATCCATGAAGTCACTGACAAGTGGACTGAGCCATGTTGGTAGGTGTAGACTACCTGGTTGGGATCCGCGAGATGATACCAATCGATGGTTAGAGACCTTGAATGAGATGGCTCAAAATCGTTTGCAATGGCGAAGATGCATCCACTCCTTGTGTTCTACCAAATTCTAACGTTTTGAATTCTTCATGTCCCCATCTTTTTTCTCTTTCCAAATTTATTTCACTGTATTATACTGCTTCAATAACATCTTCAAACCCTTATCTTTCACATAATTCTTATACTCTTACTACTTCTACCACTATGGGATTTGAATCGACAACTGCATCTCTGTGTTAATGTGGTATGGTAACTCGAACTGATGTACGTACGTACGAAGTTCTACGTTGTAACTGATTGACTGACTGAGATTGAGACAATTGGTTGTTAGTTTGTAAATTAACTGTTGACTGTATGGTTATCAGAATTTAGTGAGATAGTCTGTAATCTGTGCTTAAAAACATTCGATTGTCCCCAATCGGTATTTTGTTCACTACAATAGAAGAATGTAATTACTCATTATTTTGTCCACTAAAATATGAGAGTTATTCTAACATTTACCTCGTTTCCCTCAAACCCGTCGGAATGTTTAGTGACTTTTTGAAATCAAATAATCAGTCAATCATACAAAACGTAGAGCCTGACTCATGTTTGCAATGTTCCAAGTTGCCACAACATATCAACACATTAAGACGACATTATAAAAATATATCTCAGAGTAGTGGAAGTAGTATTAGTGGTAGTTGGAAAGGTTAGCCATGGAATATGTGATTCGAGAAGAAGGAATGAATTCGGGGAATAAATGGCATAGAATTATTATGAAACTCGAGAACTAAGACCCGAAAGATAGTGAATACACCTGCGCCATTGCAACTGGTTCTGAGCTATGTTGCCCATCCCCAACCATTTGGTTACGATAATCATGTGGACTTCAACTCAGTACTCGTCACCTACCGACGCGACTAGCGATAACAGGAAGATCTGATGGAATGAACCACTAATTAACATGTTGTACATAAATATGTTTCTCACCCATACCTTGTCAACATTTTAACGTCGAATGAATGAATGCAGTGTGATTTCAATATTTACAGCATTTGACTATGAGCAAGGAAAACTTGTTACCAACTTCAAGACCAACAGGCTGGATTCCGTAAGGATCAATCATGTACCGACCAAATGGCAGCACAACGGATCATTGTGGAACAATCAGTTGAATGGAATTCATCACTCTACATCAAATTCATTGACTTCGAGAAATCATTTGATAACGTGAACAGGGCAATACTATGAAGGCTTCTCCGACACTACGGCGTGCCTGAGAAGATAGTTCATATCATATGGAATTCCTATGACGGATTAAACTGCAAAAAGGGTGCATGGAGGACAGCTCACTAACTCGTTCGAACTAAAGACCAGTGTCAGTCAAGGTTGCTTACTCTCACCCTTTCTCTTTCTCCTGGTGATCGACTGGATTATGAAGATGTTAGCATCTGGGGGTAAGAACAGGATACAATGGACAGTTAGGATGCAGCTGGATGACCTAGACTTTGCGGGTGATCTGGCTCTCCTATCACACACAACAACAAATGCAGAAGAAGACGACCAGTGTGGCAGCAGTATGTCTCAACATACACAAAGGAAAAGGCAAGACTCTCCGATACAACACAACACGTAGCAATCAAATCACATTTGACGAAGAAGCTTTGGAGGATGTAAAACCCTTTACATATCTGGGCAGCATCATCGATGAACACGGTAGATCTGATGCGAATGTGAAGGTGCGGATTGGCAAAACAAGAACAGCATATCTACAATTGAAGAACATCTGGAACTGAAAAAAATTGTCAACCAACACCAATATCAGAATCTTCAATACAAATTTCAAGACAGTTCTACTGTATGGGGCGGAGACGTGGAGAACTACGAAAGCCATCATCCAGAAGATACTAATGTTTATTAGCAGTTGTTTACGCAAAATACTTCGGGTCCGTTGGTCAAACACTATCAGCAACATTCTACTGAGAAAGAACACACCAGATTCCAGGGGAGGAAGAAGCTCTGGAAGTGGATAGGACACACATTGAGGAAGTCACCCAACTGCGTCACAAGACAAGCCCTCACTTGGAATCCTGAGGAACAAGGAACACATTATGGTGAGAAATAAAGACAGATATGAGAAGAATGAACAAGAATTGGATAGAACTAAAAAGAAAGGCCTATGACAGTGTGGGTTGGAGAATGCTGGTCAGCGGTCTATGCCGCATTGAGAGTAACAGGCGTAGGTAAGGAAAACTTGTAACTAATCAATACAAATAATGTCCACCTGATCATATTATTAATGCACCTTTGTAGCTAATTTCCTATATTTAATATTTTTATCGAAATGCAGTGTTTATTAAATACAATTAATTATTTTCAGGATGTTTTAAAAGATCCTTGGCTTATTGATACTGAAATTCAAAATGAAGTTCAACAATTAATTAGTCGTGCAAGTGAAACTTCTGTATCTTCTAATCACTGTCAATTGAATGTTTCAAAACAAACCAATATGTCATCATTATCACAAGCAATTTCATCAAATAATCATTCCCCTGAAGCTACCAATCCATTTGATTGTCATTCAAACAAACCTAACGATTTACTTTGTCCCAACGATGCCCATCCCAGTGTTGGTGAAAACGTTGCAGATATCGAAAATAACAGTAATACTTATAATAATAACAACAAAGAAAACAATCAATATTTATTAACCGACAAGGTAAGACTGACATTACTACAGAGTGTTGTCATTTACAATGTATATCCAACCACATTTTTGAATTGATTTAATTAATGAACATCTTACAATTCGTCTACCCTCGTTTTCATGATTATCTTTTATAGTTTCGTTAAGTTCACTTAAGCCTGTTTTTTGTCTCTGGACTTTAACACTGATCGTCTGAATCTGATTCCCCTAACACGAGTCCGAATCATCTGATTACCTGAGAAGAAGGCTTTATTTACTAAAACCGAATAGATATACATCTTTCTCTCTTAGCAATGAGAACATCATTTTCAATCAATAGCGTGAGCCTAACTTAGGGAGTGAAGTAGTTGAGCGTGTTGACCGCTTCACTTATCTTGGTAGTCTCATCAGCCCTTGTGGTCTGGTGTGTGACGAAATCTCAGCACGGATACAGAAGGCTCGTCTAGCTTTCGCCAACTTGCGTCATTTATGGCGTAAGAGAGATGTCCGTCCGTGATGAAGTAGTGAAACTTCATCAGTTGAGGTGGCTGGGACACGTGTTACGTATGCCCAACCACCGACTGCCCCGACATGCAATGTTTCATGGTGTAGAAGTAGGTTGGAAGAAAGCTAGGGGCGGCCACACCAAAACGTGGCACAAATGCATGAAGTTGCTGACAAGTGGACTGAGCCATGTTGGTAGGTGTAGACTACCTGGTTGGGATCCGCGAGATGATACCAATCGATGGTTAGAGACCTTGAATGAGATGGCTCAAAATCGTTTGCAATGGCGAAGGTGCATCCACTCCTTGTGTTCTACCAAATTCTAACGTTTTGAATTCTTCATGTCCCCATCTTTTTTCTCTTTCCAAATTTATTTCACTGTATTATACTGCTTCAATAACATCTTCAAACCCTTATCTTTCACATAATTCTTATACTCTTACTACTTCTACCACTATGGGATTTGAATCGACAACTGCATCTCTGTGTTAATGTGGTATGGTAACTCGAACTGATGTACGTACGTACGAAGTTCTACGTTGTAGCTGACTGACTGTGAGCCTAACTTTCGGCCTATTCATGATTGACGTGACATGTCATCTCCACATTTTTTGATTTCATATAAATATTATTTTATTGAAACTCTTATTTATTTATTTAAACACATACATATTGGTACAAGGAAGCACCAGATACATTTGCGCCACACAAATCTCATTCGATTTGTGTGAGGGCTGTGATACTTCCTAGGTGACCAAACTGAAGCAGGTGGTTTTCTTAGGGGGCCACACCCGGAGCCTTTGACCTAAAGATCTGATCCCTAAGGCAGTGGAGCATCGTTAGGAGATGCAGTTCCATGGTAGCCGGTGACCAACAATTGGTTCATACGCCATTTGTTCCCTCAGGATACTGGAGCCAGCCCATGTACACCATTGGTTTGGAATCATGGTTTTCCAACTGCCCTAGGTGGACTTTCCGTGTCCACCAACCCGGTTAAAGTGCCGGACATTCGCTTTTCATCCTCTCGATTTCGTAAACAACACCTGTGACACGAGAAGGCAGTGAGTAGGACTTCCCTGTCAGAGGCTATATACGCGTGGCCATGTGATAGCATTTGGAGAGGGAGATCTGACTCTCCCCACTCTCGACCATACCAGGGCATTTCGGGGCTATTGAAAGTATAAGTATAGGTTGTAGGTACATGTATAATTCATCATGATTAGGACTGTTCTTCAGACTTTATCCACACCTATATCTAATGTAACAAATAATCTTAAAATAATTTTCATCAAAAGTGTCTTGATATCGGAATTCGCAGTGTGTTAATTTAATTGGCAGTTGTTAAATTTATGATACCATGCATATAAGACAGTGGAAAATGTTCATTTACTTATCTGTGATTTGGTTGATGTAACATACTGTGATACCTACTTACTTTCTTACTAAGCAAATTGTGTGTGTTTATCGTACGTTCTCCATGAATTCGAATCATTTTTTTGGCGGAATAGTTGTATGATTCTTTATTGAGTCAGTCGTAAGTGGTGTAGGAAATGTTCATATTTACAATTGATAATAATGTAACCCATCCATCAAGTTCATGTATATATGATCAATCTCTGAATTATATCATTCGTGGATTAGGTTTACCAGTGGAATCCAGTGCATGCGTTTCGTCCTATCTGAGACTTGTTGGCTGGATGTACCTACATCTCAGTGTTGACGCTTACATTGAAACTCTAACTCAAAACTCGTGTAAATATGATTGAACAGCTTAGGATATTAGATAAGGGAGAGCTAGGTGATTTTAGTCTTCTTATTAGACCGGTGTTTCAGTAGATAAAACACTAAATTTACAACAATTCTAGGTTTTCAAGTCACCACCGTCATCTACCTAGTTCACACTTTCGATGTATTAGCCTTCACACATAAATAAGGGATAACTTACAGTTGAATATACGAACTTGTAACTTGTCATTGGGTTGCAATAAAACAAACACCACAATATGTCATACAACATTGACTAATTATTATTATTATTATTAATCAGTAGTCATGTCATGTTTGTTTAGTCGAATTTTGTTGATGAAGTTGCAATGTAGTCAGCAGTCTCAGTGACTCGATTTTACGTACTCTATGTTCCAGATGTTAGTTGGTTTGAGTTAGTCAGTAGGAAACTCTGTTGTACTTACATTTCATTTTAGTTGATACTCATCAGTATGATGTAACTGCAATCTTGAGGGAACTGGTGGTTCCTGTATGACTCGAACCTAGTGAGTCGTGGTGTAAATAGCTCAATGATAATGCTTTACACTGTGAAGCTAGGCGAACCATATTTAAATTCACCAGAGTGCACCGATTCCCTCAAAACTACAGGTACATCTTTATGCGTCCCGAATAGTACGACAACTAGATGAAGTAGGATTTCCTGTAGACTACTTCAAACCATCTATAATCTGTGATATCAGTCAGTCACTCAGCTACAACGTAGGACCAGGCACATTTATGCATCGGTCCAAGTTGCCATACCTCACTCGTTAGCAGAAAAAGATGAACACCAGATTCATAGGAGTAGTTAATGTAGTGGTGGTAGTATATAAAAGATAGATTGTATATAAGGATATAGTACAGGAAGAAAGACAGATATGAAGTAATTTTTATCTCAAGGTTTAAGGGAAGATAAAAAGTGTATACACATACGCCATTTTGGTTGATTCTGAGCCATGTCACCCAGAGTCTCCAACCACTAGTAGTTACAATAGTCACGCGAACCCCAACCAAGTAGTCTGAAGCTGCCAACATGGCTCAGACTAGAAGTTAGTGACTTCAAACACTGATGCCAAGTTTTGGTTTGGCCACCCCTAACTTTCTTCCAACCATCCCCTACACTAGTCAGCATAGCGCGTCGTGGTAATCAGTGTTCAGGCCTAACCATCTCAGTCGATGAAGATTGAGATATCGTATCTGTTAACTAATCATATCACTGTTCTTGCTATATATATCTTGCTATATATATATATATATATATATATATATATATATATAATTCTCATCTTCCTCCCTCCTATTTAGGCTGTGATCAGAAAACGTCCTACTTTAAATTCACTTGATTCAGTATTGAAATCTCCAAAAGTACTTATTATCACTTCCAATGAAAAAGTCATCAATGATCAAAATGAATCCAAATAAAACAAGAAATGAAAACAAAAAAAGAAAAAAGAAATTCACCAATCAAACCCTACTCATTAGATTATCATTTTGATATTCCTTTTTTTCTTTCAAGTCCTTTACTATTTAGATTCTTCTTTTTCTCCTCATTATTTTACTTTTTCACTAATTTTATTTTAGTATCCAAGATATTTATTAATTTATCAATTGATGGGTGGTATAACTAATGTAGGTTGATTTTAAGTTCTGTAATCCATTCTCATTGTTGTAGATATACACCCCCCCTTATTACTCTTGCCCCACTTCACCAAAATAAAACATTATTTCATTTGTTTATCTACATATTGTGGGTGGGGGGGGGTTGGAAAACACAGTTTTATTCCACCAATGTAACAAAGTGTAGTGAACTCTGTCATACTTTGTACACAATTATTTTGGTATTTTATTTGACAAAAAAATAAACAATTTGTTGTGACATGTAGCACTTAAATTATTCTCTCTTTTAAAAAAATGTAAGAATTTCATTCCAAAACTTTCTTACGCCTGTTACCCCTCGTGGAGGAGCATAGGCCGCCCACCAGCATTCTCCATCCAACTCTCTCCTGGGAAGTTCTTTCCAGTTGTTATTCATCCTTTTCATATCTGCTTCTATTTGCCGAAGCAATGTATTCTTTGGCATTCCACTTTTCCGCTTCCCTTCCGGATTCCAAGTTAGGGCTTGCCTCATGATGCAGTTTAGTGATTTCCTCAATGTATATCCTATCCACTTCCAACGTCTTTTCCTAATTTCCTCTTCACCTGGAAGTTAATTTGTCCTCTCCCATGAAACGCTGTTGCTGATAGTATCCGTCCGGTGAATGTTGAGTATTTTGCGTGGACAACTAACTGTTTATAAATTCTTGTACCTTCTTGACGATGGATGTAGTGGTTCTCCACCCTTCAGCTCTGTACAGCAGAACTGACTGTCTTAACGTTCGTATTGAAGATTCTCACTTTGAAGTTAGTTGACAGTTGTTTTGAGTTCCATATGTTCTTCAATTGTGGAGATGCTGCCCTTGTTTTGCCAATCCTCGCCTTTACATCTGCATCCGATCCTCCTTGTTTATCAACGATGCTTCCCAGATACGTGAATTCATTACAAAAACATCGACATAAAACCTCAGTCAATTATACATACCACTTCGTCGGAGGTACTTTATTAAATGATTATCGACTTTGTTTGGCCAACTGTCATGTACATATTTCACGATCAACTGAAGTTCATAATCCGGTAGAGTAGCGTCCTGGACCATATTCGTCGTCATTAGCAAGGCGTTCATTGCAATCGACGTTTTTATTCTTCTTCAACTGATGCTACCGAGACGACGCAATCCTCGTTAATTGGCCGGTTGAGTTGACTAATCTCGATAACACACCAGCCTATCCAACACTGTTCGTCGACACGTATTTGATAATAAAATCACAGCGAAGAAGGAATGTAGCCGACAGCTGCAAGCGATCTTCAGTGTATATTGCGATGCCAAAAATTGATAGCATGGGTTTATGGTTTGTTTAGAGAGTGAAATATCGTTCATAGATAATCTTAGAAAACTTTCGAGTTCATAGTTCGATGCATCAGAGGCAATGGTTATTTCGAAGTTAGGGTTAAAAAGCGTTAACTGCATTTTCTTGATGTTACCAAAGCTCTTTTTACATTGGTTAGACAAACACCATTACTTGTCTTTACTCAGTAATTCATTTAGACACGCGCGATGTTTATGTATAGATGGAAATAATTAGACATGATGATTTAATAACCTCAGGAATGACAGTAGGGAGTTGAATTCAGATGGTGGGATTCGCTTCATGAGTTCAACACTCTCTGGATGAGGGCGTCTTCCGTAGCGATCGATAATAAATGAAGAAGTTAACTTTGTTTTGCTTCGTATGAAACTAATCTTTAATACGTACATACCATATCCAAACGTTCGAATAATTCTTCTTTGGTTGTGTCAGAAATGATATTACCACCTATGTAAACCATGGCAATCGGAAAGTTCGTAAGCAATGCGACCATAATTTGTTGGAATATGGCCGAATCCGACTTCAATCCGAATGGGAGGTAAATACGGTGATAAAGCCCTCGGTGTGTGCTACTTTAGTACATATCTGTTGCTGATGGTATTCGGTCAATGGATATTCAATATATCACTTTGACAATTGTCTATAAATATTTGTACCTTGTCTATGATGGTTGTGGTAGTTCTCCACTTTTCACCTCCGTACAGTAGAACTGTCTTGACGTTCGTATTGAAGATTGTAACTTTGATGTTAGCTTGCAGACAGTTGTTTTGAGTTCCATATGTTCTTCAACTGAAGAGATGTGGTCCTTACTTTGCCAATCCTCACCTTTACGTCTTCATCGGGTCCTCCTTGTTGATCGATGTCGCTACACATATACATGAACGTTTCCACCTCTTCCAATGTTTCTCCATCAAGTGTGATTGGATTGGTGTTCTCTGTGTTGTATTTGAGGATGTTTCTTTTTTCCGTCGTGTATGTTGAGACCTACTGCTGCAGAGGCTGCTACTACACTATTTGTCTTGATCTGCATTTGTTTCTGAGTATGGGATAGAGGGATCAGCTCATCTGCGAAGTCCATTGTATTTTGTGCTTCCCGTCAGTTGTGGAGGTCTTCATAATCCAGTCAACCACTCCGGTTCTCACCTGGGATTCTGTCAGCTGTCCTCCGTTCACCGATTTGCAGTATAGCCCTTCGTATGAATTCAGTGTGATATTGACGGTCTTCTTATGTGCGCACTCCGAAGCGTCGAACAAAGTCCCATAACGAGTCCCATTCTATTGATTGTTCAATGATGACCCGCAGTATGGTGTTTTGATCTGTGCACGACCGATCGTTATGGAATCCGATCTGTTGATCTAGAAGTTGAACATCTACTGAATATTTCATCCGGTTCAGTAACACTCTGTCGAAAACCTTTCCTGGTACTGACAGTAATGTGATGTCTCTGTAGTTCTCACATTTGCTAAGATCTGATGTCCATCCTGATTTCTTCAATCGTTGGTGAAGTGACATCTATAGGAATTTCTGTGTGTGCTGCTTAGATTTCCGGTAGATTCGACATAACTGGTTGTTGTTAGTATCCCAAAGGTAGGCTATATTGAACCTTTGTAATGCTGTCTGTTCAGTTGTCCAGTGTTTCTTTAGCTTCAGTTTCATCTTGGCCACAATTAAGTGTTGATCTGAAGCTGTATCAGCTCTTCTCCTAATTCTCACATTTTCCATTGTCCTTCGCAATTTTTCGTTGATACAAATATGATCTATCTGGTTCTCTGTGGTGTGGTCCCGTGAGATCCATGTAACTTTGTGCATGAGTTTGTGTGGAAATATTGTGCCGCCTATAACCAATTTGTTGAATGCACATATATTTGCAAATCTCTCCCCAATTTCATTTCTCTCTTCCAGTCCATGTCGTCCCATGATATCTTCATATCCGGTGTTGTTCATTCCGACTTCGGCGTTTAGACCTCCCAACAGGATGGTCAGGTCCTTTACTGGGCACTTTGCTATGATCGATTGCAGCCTCTCTTAGAACTGTCGTTGTTGCTATCATTTGTGGGTGCATAACATTGGATAACATTCATTGTCATCCCCTCCTTCTTAGTTTTGAATAATGTTTTGATGATTCTGGATCTATGAGATTCCCATCCTGTAAATGCATTTCGTGCTTCTTTGGACAACATCACAACAATTCGAATCAACAATTAGTCAGACTTTATCTACCTAAATTTCTAGAACTGTTTGCTCTTGGTCTCAATCTGCCCAAATGCGATTTCAGGTGACGTGAAGTACGGAGTGAAACTTAGTCAATTTTATTAGTGTATGTCTATAAACTCACGAACTGATGTACTCACTTGTTTTAATCACCTGATTTGTATCAACTTCATTTCTTTTTTTATATCATATTGAACTACTTACTAATTGTCAGTAGCTTATATTATATTCAATCATCTCTGTGGTTTATTTACTGAGCCTCTTGATACTTCGTGTGAGGAGAAAAAAAAGCGATTTGTTGATTATTGTATATTTAACTCAAAATTTAATAGACACTAGAACCAAAGAAAAGAAATCTGATGACTGTGAGCGGGGAAGCTTCAAACAATCAATAGGAAAATAAATTAAAATTGATGACTGTTTAACAGCTTAGGAAATGTATTTAAAAACTTTGTGGCAGGAGTAAGTACCCAAATATTTTAGGCCACAACACTATGATTCTGACTGAGAATAAGAAGTTGTTTACAGTTTACGAATTTCGGATTTAAGAAGATACTGTTACTGTTATAAATTAAGTTAATTCAAGATGATAATTAATTTCAACGTGTCAGGATGTGGTGGACCCCTACAAGCATCACCACAAAGAATGGATCTCTATCAAAACCCTAAACAAAATTCATCAAAGGAAAAACAAGAAGACGGCAATTAACAACAGTCAAACAACAATAGAGAAATTCATGACACAAACTGAATACATAGAAGCAAACAAGAAAGTAAAGAAGAGCATTAGAAATGACAAGCAGAAGTACGTGGAACACCGAGCAACGACAGTGGATGAAGCTACAACAGAAGGAAATATGAAACAACTATATGACACAACGAAGAAACTGGTAGGGAGATATAGTAAACCAGAGAGACCAATCAAGGACAAAGAAGGAAAGACAATGACGGAGATTCAAGAATAAAGGAACAGATGGGTAGAATACTTCGAGGAACTGTTGAGTAGACCAGATTCATTGAATCCACCAGAAATCGAAGCAGCACATAAAGACCTTCCTATAGATGTCACTCCACTGAAGATTGAAGAAATCAGGATGGACATCAGACAAATAAAGAGTGGGAAAGAAGCAGGACCTGACAAAATACCATCTTAAATATTGAATTTATACGTAGAAGTAACTGCAAATATGCTTCACATTCTATTCAGAAAGATTTGAGAGGCGGAACAAGTGCTACAGACAGACTGGTGAGAACGATACCTCATGAAGATACCAAAGAAAGGAGATCTGAGCAAATGTGAGAACTACAGAGACATCAAATTACTGTTAGTACCAGGATAGGTTTTCAACAAAGTGTTACTGAACCGGATGAAAGATTCAGTAGACGCCTACCTTCAAGTTAAAAAATCTGGATTTTATAATCATCTAATATTTCCGTCAAGATTATGTAGCCCATCTTCTTATTGTGAGTACTAGTAACCATAACTTAACCTCTTGCACTCTTCATCACTATTTCTTCAATATACATACATGAATATCAACTGAATTGTATATTTCTCTTCTATAATGACTTCCGGTTCTATTTCGACCTACCAAAACGAGCTCACTAAATAAAGCATGTTTTCAAAAACAATTTCTTGTTCGTTTGAACCTTCCTCTATAATCCTTAACTCATTTTTAATATCATAATTGGTGTGACAATTTACTACTCTTTCTATATGATATCCTCTCTCCCCTTTCAGTTGTTTTTAATCATTTTTTTTTACCTTTCGCTTAATTAACCATTATTAGTTTTCATATAAAATGTTTTAATGAGCAAATGTATAATATCTGAATGTCCTAGTTTCGGATGTGTACTGCTGAGATGTTCCATACATGGACGAAATAGCTTACTGGTGCTCTCTGGAATTTATTGATATTTCAAATGAGATCAGTCTATGATAATTTCCATCTACAAAGCTGTAGTCAGTTAATCACAATTGATTGATCACTGGGTGGTGATCAATGTCATGCGTGTCAAGTCCTTCTTAGTGCTGATCGAATGCTATCGATCAAGTTGCAATGTGGCCATTAGTCTAGGTGGCTCGACATTGCATGCACTATATTGAGATAAGATCGGGTTGGAGGTGGTCAACAGGAAACCCTGGACCCGGGTCTCGTGCTACTTGGCACAAGTCAACAAGGTGTACCTATAATCTTGATGGAACTGGTGCACTCTGATGGATTCGATCCCGTGTCACCCAGCTTCACAGTCAGAAACACTACCACTGAGCTATTCAGGCAGCGACCGACCTCTTGTAGGACTGAGATGTAATCACAACTGATTGATCACTGGGTGGTGATCAATGTCATGCGTGTCAAGTCCTTCTTAGTAGTCAGTTAAGTTCATTTTTATTAGTTATTTGAGATGATTTACGCAAGTACATTACATTTCTGTAAATTAATTTCATTCTCAAACCACATCAACAAAATGATTATTATTAGAAGGAGGTTTTGTGGAGATTTTAAAAATTTAGTAGTTGAATTCATGGGTCGATTAAGATTAGACCTTCATGGGAAATCTGGAAGCACTGGACAGCTGTTTCGTACCAATATAGGACTCCTCAGTAACATGCATCCACGATCCCGTTCGAGGATTGGTTGGAGTTAGACATTAACACTAGTGGGTGACAGCTCAGTGGTCTAGAGGTTAAGTGTTTGCGCGAGAAGCCGTTAGGTCCTGGTCTCCGATCCCTCGGGCGGGGTCGTTGATGTACACTGTCGAAGGGTCCAACGTTGGGACGAAACGGCCGTTCAGTGGTTCCAGATTTCCCATGGTGGTCTAGCTTTAATCGACTTATGAATTCAACTATTAAAATGGTTATTTCTATTGTTTAATTTTCAAACTTAGATTTTACATAGATTTATCTATTTTATTCTCATTGTTTGTCATGGATATTGTTACTCATTTGTCATTGGTCAACAGGTTGGTTATATTTTCGTTCGATATCTTCCCTTCACTTACTAATAGTTATTTAGTAAAAGGTTAAAGGTGACTCATTCATCCCCTACTCTCATTAGGGTCAACAAAGTAACAATATATGTGTTACCATCAAATAGTATATTAGAATTATCTCAGTTATTTCTTTACGTTACCATCTAAAGAGGGAAAAATTTGTTAGTTAAACAACATTCTCTAAAAACTGATTTGATAACCATTTGAAGAAAAAATGTTAATTTCATACTGGGTTCGAGTCCCAGAATGAATATCAACTCAGAGATGTAGGTACATAGAGTTGACGAGTCCAAAATAGGACGAAATGCGCGTCCTCGATTCCACTGCTAGCCACTATCCATTTTTGCTTATAATACTTGCGAATTTAGGCGATATAGAGGCAATACGCTCAGTATGCACATATGGCCAATAAGAGAGTGATCAATTGCAGTCAGTTCTAAACATCAATGGGAAGATTCAACCAAACAATACCAAGTGAATTTAATTTGACGACCATTTGAAGAAAAATGTTAATTCCATGTGGTTTCTAAAAGTATTTTGTGAGTGTATGATTAAATTCTTATTCGCTTACAAAAATTTAAAATAAATTCAATACTGTAATGTAATTAAACAATCCATATCATGGAATTACTGTCTACAAGTTACTTACTTACTTACTTATTCCTGTTACTCCCAATGGAGTATACCGTAGCCAACCAGCATTTTCCAACACACTCTGTCCTCGGCCTTCCTTTCTAGTTCTAGCCAATTCTTGTTCATTATTCTCATATCTATCTCGATTTCTCGGTGTAATGTGTTCTTTGATCTTCCTCTTCTCCTTTGACCTTCAGGATTCCATGTGAGGGCTTGCCTTGTGATGAAGTTGGGTGGTCTCATCAATGTGTGTCTTATCAACTTCCAGCGCTTCTTCCTGATTTCTTCCTCCTCTGAGATCTGGTTTGTTTTCTCCCACAGTATGTTGTTGCTGATAGTGTCTGGCCAACGGATCCGAAGTATCTTGCTTAGACAACTGTTAATAAACACGTATATCTTTTGTATGATGGCTTTCGTAGTTCTCCACGTCTCCACCCCATAGGTTTCAAAATGATTGAAATTTCAATGAAGCACTTCCCAATATTTTTACTGATTATAAAACATTGATACATTTCCTGTGACAGAACTTATGATCATTTACAAAGTTATATTTGATCTAATATATTTATGGTTACTGATTTTTGTACACATAGTTCCTTCCATTCTCATGAAGAGAGCAAAAACAAATAATTGAGTAGAATAACATGAATTCATCTTACTTCATCAGGTTCTCACTAGCTGTTTACAATCTTGTTATATCCCGTGGAGATTTATGAATGGTAACTTTGAGGACTATTTATGGACCAATATGATACGTATATTTCCTATTATATAATTGTTCAGTACCTAGGGTATTCATATTTGTGTCCCTCTTATTATAAGCTTTATTTTGACCTATGAACTATTACTGTACGATTTACCATTCCTGAGTTATCCCTAGTCCATCAATTACTGTTCCCCCTATTCACAGCCACATTTGGCTAAATCTTGTACAAATATTATTTTCTATTTTATTGGTACGATGTGGTCTGTTTGGTTAGTATATTAAACCAGTATGTTTGAGAATAATGATTCATATTGCAGAGGCTGTTATTGGTGTTCTGGACTTAATTGGCTGGGCTAGGCAAAATGCAGGACTGATAAGTATTCAAGACTGTTCATATGGCTTTTGTGTATCATTGGGCGATCAATAAATTCACTGTTCTCTAATAGGCGGGGATCATCACTTCATACATCAAACAGGGCACAAGTACGCACGCACACGATATAACAAATCTATAATATTATCAGAAGGGCTTTTTTGTGGAGATTTAGTATTTTCATAGTTGAAAGCGTGAGTCAGTTGAAGCTAGACCACCAGGGAAAACCTGGAACCACTGGACGGCCGTTTCGTCCTATTGTGGGACTGACTTCAAGAGGTAAATCCAGGAGTTCTAGTGAGAAGCAGTGACCAGTGGAGTTCAAACCACGTCTGTTGTGAGAATTCAACTCACTGAAGACAATTGGTGAACGGTTGCTCAACTTCGTGGATTGGTTGAAGTTAGACATTAACACCGCTGGATACCAGCTCAGTGGTCTATCGGTTAAGGGTTCTGGCTCGAAGCTGGTAGGTCCTGGGTTTGAATCTCGCGAGGCGAGGTCGTGGATGCGCACTGCTGAGGAGTCTCACAATAGGACGAAACGGCCGTCTGGTGATCCCAGGTTTCCCGTGGTGGTCTAGCTTCAACTGACTCACGCTTTCAACTATGAAAATCTATAACATTTTAAATTCAAAATTATCGTCAATTTAGCATACACAATAGACATTAATTAAAAGTGATTATGTATACTATACTGGAGTGAAGATTGTAATCAAGTTAATATTGGAGTGAACGAGAACACAAGTAGGGACAATCGACTGCATTTGAACACAAAATTACAGAATCTTCTAGTAGAATCTGAGAACTATATGGTAATTTTGATGGAGTTTTGTTCTCTGAGTTGGATGGTTTGGTCGTAAAGCTTTTATCGTCCTTCTGAACAACATCATCAACAAAAACTTCCGGTAGAAGTGTAGTGTTTGAGTTTCTCCACATATGGTTCACAGCTTGTCATGTACACTGAGATGTTGATTGGTTCTTGTTGACCTTCGTTGACTATTCGTTTGAGACTTCAGTGTTCTTTCATATGCATACCAATCATTCTCTGTTCTCGTTCTCTTTTCTTCGATCCTCTTAACTTTCTGCCACCAAGTATTTCACTTTCGATGAATGATACATACTACTTATATCTGTCAATATCAGTAGCATATACCACAATATAACCGAAGAAATTATTTCATCACAATATAATTATAACTAAGGATCATAGATCATCGATAATCGATAATAATAATAATAATAAAGAATCAAAAAAATGAATTGAAATCAATCAATTCAAAATTTAATTCTAAATTTAGAAATAAATTTAGATCGATAATAATCGATTAGTAAAACAAAAAAAAATAATTGAGATCATAAATCCATTGAAAATAGGTAGATCATCATAGAAAAATCCTTTTCTGATATCAAGAAAATGTTTATTGATTTATCCAACACAAATCGATAATTAAAACAATGAATAACATTTTTTTTTTTCATTTTTGTTATAGATAATCAATAAAGTGTATATATATAGAGAGAGAGAGACAGGTCAAATACACCCTACATTGAATCACATATTAGATATAAAATCAAGTTGATTATTACTATGATAGAACTTTATGAAATCAATAATAGAAGGTTTTATTGAAGTTATGAAACAGATTATTGTTCGACAATTATTGAAAATATTATCAGAAGGGGTATTTTGTGGATATGATAGTAATTTTTAATAGTTGAGATCATGAATCGATTGAAGCTAGACCACCATGGAAAACCTGGGAGCACTGGACGGCCGTTTTGCCCTGTTGTGGGACTCCTCAATGGCAGTGCACATCCACGATCCCACCTCTCAGGATTCGAACCCAGAACCTATCAGTTTCGTGAGCGAGCGCTTAATCATTAAACCACTGAGTCGGCCGGCATCCAATGGTGTTAATGTCTAACTTCAACAAATCCACGAAATTGAGCGACACATTCATCAATGTATTCAGTGAGTTATTATCTCACAACAGACCTGGTTGAACTCCACTGGTTACTGCTTCTCACTAGAACTCCATGAAATACCATATGGAGCCAGTCACTAGTGAGCACATGTTGATTATTATCAGAAGGGGTTTTGTGGATATTATAGTAATTTCAGTAGTTGAGATCATGAATGAATTGAAGCTAAACCACCATGGAAAACTTGGAAGCATTGGATGGCCGTTTTGTCCTATTGTGGGAAAGTACTGGATGGCTGTTTTGTCTTAGTATGGGACTTTTTAGTATTGGTTATCTAACTTAGATTGGTTCATGATTTCAATGAAATTCAACTGTCTCCATAACTTCATACTGAGAATAAAAGTTTAACTTTCTGTTAAATGATGAGTACTATTAATAGTACCCTTCTAATCCAAAGATGGGTAACAAAATACGAACTGTGAATCCATTTAGAAATCCGGGCTTGGGACCAGCAGTAACTCTAGAAGAGCTACAGGCGGAGTTATTTAGAAACACATGATGAAAAAAAGTCAAAATTTTAAGGTCTAATACTTTATAGTACAATTTTACAAAATGGCGTCTGAAGTCAGATTCAACTTTTTATTTGAACAACTTAAGTCATTTTACTACTCTGACTATGTCATAACATGATTTGTATCAGTATCTTCCAAATGATCGAAGAAGAGCTTTACTAATAGGGCTCTAGTTTACCCAACATTCATTGATTATTTTCACACAATTTAAATCCAAATCATCTCAGACACTATAAATAGTAATCTATAAGTCATTTCACATATTTTGTTCAGGTTACTGGACTGGTGGTTAATTCGGTAAAATTCATTGAATACATCTTAATCACAAGTAAGTTGGATCCAGTACGTGTCAGAATTGAACTGAATAAGTGACCATTGAGGTAGCTGAATAAAATTTTGTAAACTAGAAATTCAGGTGGAGTTTTGTTCTTTGAACTGTACGGTTTGGTCGTAGAAATTTCAGAGAACAAAAATCCATATAAATCATTCACGTGAACTACAAATGTTTTCCACCATCACGAAACTGGAAACTTACTTACTTACTTGAGCCTATTACCCCCCAATGGAGCATAGGCCACCGACCAGCATTCTCCAACACACTCTGTCCTCGGCCTTCCTTTCTAGTTCTATCCAATTCTTGTTCATTCTTGGCATATCTGTTTCCATTTCTCAGTGTAATGTGTTCTTTGGTCTTCCTCTTCTCATTTAGCCTTGAGGATTCCATGTCAGTGTTTGTCTTGTGATGCAGTTGAGTGATTTCCTCAACGTTTGTCCTATCCTCTTCCAGCGCTTCTTCCTGATTTCTTCCTCCTCTGAGATCTGGTTTGTTCTCTCTCACAGTATATTGTTGCTGATAGTGTCTGGCCAACGGATCCGAAGTATTTTGCGTAGACAACTGTTAATAAACACTTGTATCTTCTGGATGATGGATAGAAACTATTCACAATATTTTCACCTACTCAGTTCTTAATGGCCTTCATTTCAAACAGCTTTGGTCAAACTATGATCATATTGTAAGTCACATCCTTAAAACAGAATTTTCGAAAACATTTGAATTTTCTGTAAGATCAATATGTACTACTAACACAAAAGTAATAGCTCGAGCAGTTTAATTATTATTTGATTAACTGAAATTTATTTATATATTTAAATACATAAATATTGGTGCAAGGAAGCACCAGATACATATGCGCCACACAAATCTCATTTGATTTGTGTGAGGGATGTGATACTGACCAGGTGACCAAACTGAAGCAGGTAGTTTTCTTAGGAGGCCACACCTGGAGCCTTTGACTCAAAGATCTGATCCACAAGACAGTGGATCATCGTAAGGAGATGCAGTCCCATGGTAGCCGATGACTAACGATTGATTCATACGCCATTTTTTCCCTCAGCATACTGGAGCCCATGTGTACCATTGGTTTGGAATCAGAGTTTTCCAACTCCCCTAATTGGACACTCCACATCCACCAACCGGATTAAAGAGATGGACATTTACTTTTCGTCCTCTCACTTTCGTAAACAACACCTGTGGTTCGAGAAGGTAGTGAGTAGGACTTCCTTGACAGAGGCTATATACGCGTGGCCATGTGAGAGCATTTGGAGAGGGAGAGCGGACTCTCCCCACTCTCGGCCGTACTAGGGCATTTGGGGGCAAAAATGTAAATAACAGAAAGGTCGTCAGATGAGTAGAGTTAGTCGACAAGATACCCTATATAACCTAGTTTTCATGTTGGTTACATTGATCAACAGATCATCCCTTGAATCTTCAGGAGGCTTTCACTCCCTAATATATTTTAACTGGCATCACCCATCATTAGCCTAAGACTTTAGTCAGTAGTTGTCCACTCCCTTTTTTTCTATTCGTTAGTATTTCTTGTCGAAACAATAGTAGTATGTCCATTGATATATTTCTATGAATTGTAAACAATAAATTAAGATTTTTGAGTTTATCAATAATTAAATTAAATTTTACCTATATTGTTTATTTCATTAGTCATAATTGACCAGAATAGGTCCATTTTTATTGGGCGTGACCAAATTGTCTCCGTTTAAAAGTATCCAAATATGTCAAATTACAGTGTACTCAAGTTATTCTCCTGGTTAGCGTTTTTTATCGAGTTATTTGGTCAGACATTATCAGCAACGACATACTGTGGGGGAAAATAAACCAGATTCCATCCAGTGGAGGAAGAAATCAGGAAGAAGGGCTGGAAGTGGATAGGACACACATTGAGGAAATCACCTAATTGTGTCACGAGACAAGCCCTCACATGGAATCCTGAAGGCCAAAGGAGAAGAGGGAGATCAAAGAACACATTACGCTGAGAAATTGAGATAGACATGAGAAGAATGAACAAAAGTTGGATAGAACTAGAAAGAAAGGTCGAGGACAGATTGTGTTGGAGAATGCTGTTCGGCAGCCTATGCTCCATTCTGGGTAACAGGCGTAACAAACTAACTAACTAAGCTATTCTACTGTATTAAAATGAGAGATCCTTGATTTTTTATTTAACTGTACTCCAATGACTTCACATTATCCACAGGATGTCCGAAGACAATTATGGATTCAATTAAATAATATTAGAAGGGGTTTTGTGGAGATTTCGATATTTTCATAGTTGGTATCATGAGTCAATTGAAGATAGACCACCATGGAAAACTTGGAAGCACTGGACGGCTGTTTTATCCTATTGTGGGACTCCTCAGCAGTGCACATCCACGATCCTGCCTGGCGAGATGGGAGTTCAATTTATCTTATCAAATTATGACCAGTTGGTAGAAAAGAATAAAATAAACTAGTTTGAATAGTTTAAAAATGGTTACTTCATGAAATGTTTATGAAGTGATTTTGTCTCCTCTCATTTATTTTAGGTGGTTTCAACAAGGGTTAGAAGATAGATATGATAGATTAAATAGGAATAATATATTTGTAAAATCTCAGCGAATGAATTTGTAGTAAATCCAACGTTTCGCCTGGCAATCTGGTCCAAGCGTTTTTCAAAGAATTATAATCAAACATTAAAATTATCGAATATAAATAGGTACAGTGGTTCTATGATTCTAAAAGCTTAAGCTGCATCATGTCTACTCCTCCCATACTTCCTGTTATTTAGATCGAGTATTTTTTCCGAATACAACCACGTTTCGATCTACTTTGTTGACTATTGTATTGAACTGATTCCCACTATAATTGTAGCGGATTTATTTTAGAGATATAATATTATTGCTATTTTAAAACGCTTTTCCTTTGAGAAAGTTTAGAATCCATGGACTTTTCTCCTAAATTGTCGAAATCCCTCTCCCCCCGCCCAAGTCCA
>NC_031498.1:31938189-31991159 GCF_000237925.1 Schistosoma mansoni | reverse complement strand
ATATAAGGGATACGAAAAATAATGTCCCATTTCCCTAATGCAAAGTAGACAAACAAGAGACTAACACATTTCAAAACAACTTACAAAAATTCAGATGTTATTAGGTGTTACAACTTGTGGCCTATGTGCCCTATTGATGTATAACGTGAGAACCATGTACCTATTTATATTCGATAATTTTAATGTTTGATTATAATTCCTTGAAAAAGCTTGGACCAGATTGCCAGGCGAAACGTTGGATTTACTACAAATTCATTCGCTGAGATTTTACAAATATATTATTCCTATTTAATGTCTTACATCAACTCGGCGCTCAAATACTGTGAAACTATTCGTTCTAATTTAGACGAGAGTTCTTATATAGATATGATAGATTGATTTATGAAGTAGGCGAGATATCTACTGCTCATTATCAAAATACCTGCTACTCCAACCTGTAAGAATAGGGTGAAAAAGGGTTGAAGTAAGACATGGTATAAGTCTACAGAGTATTTGACTGTTGGTTTTAGCCATATCTGAATATATAGACTTAATGGTTTCAGTTATTCGAGCTGATGATAATACATAACTGTAAAACTTAAGTGACATTGCTAAAAACAGATGACAATAGTTCAGATTTATGTATCCATTATCTTCCTTAACAAACTAGCTTCCAGCTGAAGAGGAAATTAGGAAAAGACGTTGGAAGTGGATCGGACATACATTACGGAAATCACCAAACTGCATCACGAGGCAAACGCTAACTTGAAATCCGGAAGGAAAGCAGAAAAGAGGAAGGCCAAAGAACACATTACGCCGGGAAATAGCAGATATGAAAAGGATGAATGTTAACTGGGAAGAACTGGAAAAGATTGCCCAGGATAGAGTTAGATGGAGAATGCCGGTGGGCGGCCTATGCTCCTCCACGAGGGGTAACAAGTGTAAGTAAGCAAGTAAGTGTTTAAGTATCTTCCTTAAGATTTTGAGTATTGATACTCTATTAGTTTATCCGTTGATTTTATTGATATATTACTAATTATATTTTGCATTGTTTAGTTTCTCACTATCATTTACACTAGTATTTTTACCATTTTAACTCTTACTGTGCTCATATGAAATAATGGTATTACTTAGGTCGATGGCCCACTTGTGCTATGATTTACACTGATGATTACTAACTTTCAGGTCAATAGAGATACAGTAGAGCACTTCTCCAGAACGTCAATCAACTTTAACATCTAATAGAGATATATCAAGTTCAAAGATCTTAAAACGGAACATTTTTAAGGTCAAAAAGTATACATATCAAATACTTTCTCAGTTTTCAATTATTGCCTTCATCAGGTCATTCATGAGAATATTATCTTTGAGTCTTTCATGAAATTTCACATATTAAGTTTGCCCCCAAATGCCCTGGTACGGTCGAGAGTGGGGAGAGTCCGCTCTCCCTCTCCAAATGCTCTCACATGACCACACGTATATAACCTCTACCAGAGAAGTCCTAATCACTGCCTTCTCGTGCCACGACTGTTGATTACGAAACTGAGAGGATGAAAAGCGAATGTCCGGCGCTTTAACCGGGTTGGTGGACACGCCGTGTCCACCTAGGGGAGTTGGAAAACCCTCATTCCAAACCAATCGTGCACATGGGCTCCAGTATCCTGAAGGATCGAATGGCGTATGAACCAACTGTTGGTCACCGGCTACCATGAGACTGCATCTCCTCACGATGATCCACTGCCTTATAGATCAGATCTTTGAGTCAAAGGCTCCAGGTGTGGCCTCCTAAAAAAACTATCTGCTTCAGTTTGGTCACCTGGTCAGTATCACATCCCTCACACAAATCAAATGAGATTTGTGTGGCGCATATGTATCTGATGCTTCTTTGTACCAATATTTATATGTTTAAATAATAATAATAATTTCAATTATTGTCTTCATCAGGTCATTCATGAGAATATTATCTTTGGGTCTTTCATGAAATTTCAGATATGAAGTCTAAATACAGGCTGAAATAAGGCGGTTTGGTTCCTTTTTTTTTTCACCATCCATTCAAATTGGCAACATAAATTTTTCCAATATATTCACTCCAGTTTGAAGTAAGAACTAATAGAATTCTCTAGAATGTAAGACATAACATTAAATTAACCAATCAACGCAAAGTAATGGTAATGAATTAACCAATAGAATTTAAATAATAGATGTTCAATAAACTATATAATACATGAGGCGGCCATATTTGTTAGATTCATTTTAAATTTTCGTTGTGTTACGTGTGCTTCTGCTTCGTTATTTCTGAACTTTATCAAAATGGTAAGCAATTGAATAACATTTTAATTTATATTTTACAGCGTGAATGTATCAGTGTACATGTTGGTCAAGCTGGTGTACAAATGGGAAATGCTTGTTGGGAGTTGTATTGTTTAGAACATGGTATTCAACCTGATGGACAGATGCCAAGTGATAAAACTATTGGAGGTGGTGATGACTCGTTCAATACATTCTTCAGTGAGACAGGAGCTGGAAAACATGTGCCACGAGCTGTTTTCGTAGATTTAGAACCAACTGTAGTAGATGAAGTGCGAACTGGAACTTATCGTCAACTTTTCCATCCAGAACAATTAATAACTGGTAAGGAGGATGCTGCTAATAACTATGCTCGCGGTCATTATACAATTGGGAAAGAAATAGTGGACTTAGTTTTGGATCGTATTCGCAAGTTGGCTGACCAGTGTACTGGACTTCAAGGGTTTCTGATTTTCCATTCATTTGGCGGTGGTACTGGTTCTGGGTTCACATCTTTACTGATGGAACGTTTGAGTGTGGATTATGGCAAAAAATCGAAATTGGAGTTTGCTGTGTATCCTGCACCACAGATTGCTACAGCTGTGGTTGAACCATATAATTCCATTTTGACTACACATACAACATTAGAACATTCTGACTGTGCTTTCATGGTTGACAACGAGGCCATTTATGATATTTGTCGGTAAGTTGCTGTTTCAGTGAATTAAACAATGTTTTTTAGACGGAATCTAGATATAGAGCGTCCAACCTACACAAATTTAAATCGTCTAATTGGTCAGATAGTGAGTTCCATTACTGCATCACTGCGCTTCGATGGTGCGCTAAATGTGGATTTGACGGAATTCCAAACTAATCTGGTACCTTATCCTCGTATCCACTTCCCGTTGGCTACCTATGCACCAGTAATTTCAGCTGAGAAGGCTTACCACGAGCAGTTAAGCGTTGCAGAAATCACAAATGCATGCTTCGAACCAGCAAATCAGATGGTGAAATGTGACCCTCGTCACGGCAAATATATGGCGTGCTGTATGTTATATCGTGGTGATGTTGTCCCCAAGGATGTCAACGCTGCCATAGCAACAATAAAAACTAAACGTACTATCCAGTTTGTGGATTGGTGTCCAACAGGTTTCAAGGTAGGTATAAACTACCAACCACCAACAGTTGTTCCTGGCGGTGATTTGGCAAAAGTTCAACGTGCTGTCTGTATGTTGAGTAATACAACCGCAATAGCCGAAGCTTGGGCGCGTCTAGATCATAAATTTGATTTGATGTACGCAAAACGTGCGTTTGTACACTGGTATGTTGGTGAAGGTATGGAAGAGGGTGAATTCTCTGAGGCTCGTGAAGATCTGGCCGCACTTGAGAAAGATTACGAGGAGGTCGGTGTTGACAGCGTTGATGGCGAGGGCGAAGGGGAAGGTGAAGAGTATTAGGTTTCATTTCTTTTGAGTGTTATGTTTCTGGTTGTTACTCGTTCCTAATATACTTATCTTATAACTACTTGTGGTTTTTCCGTGTGCCATTGTGTCAATGCTGTGGAGTTTTCCCTGTGTAGCGTCTTAACTGTTGATAAGACTAGCATCTAATATAGGCTTTTTGATTAAGGTAAGTTGCTTAAAACATTTCCACTGGGTGCCAACGCACTACTAAACGTGACTAGATCGTCTTGGAAATGAATTATGGGATATTAGTTAGGGGTTTGGTGTGTTCATTAGTAGACTCAAGAGTCATGTGGTAGCGTTACGAAGTGAATACTTTAGGACTTGTCATACTTATACTAGTTGGGATTTCTGTACTTCGTATTTCATAGATTGCAACATCCAGGCATTCAGATTCAGAAACTCACGTATCACTTAATTATGACATCCTACCATCCAGACGAAATCTATAGATCAGTCACAGAAAATTAGCTGACAGATGTAAGGATTAGTTAACTTCAAATCGGGAAACGATTTGTGAATCTACGGTATTCAGTCGCTAGATCCCGGTCGGGGCCCACTCACTTTCGTATCAACTGTGAACCAACAGTCATCGAGTCCGGAGTTGACTTACTTGTCTTGTTTTGGCTTTCTTTTATCCGTGTTCAATTCATTGATGGCCTATCCAGCGTTCGCCATCAAACTCGACAATGTTCTCACTTACTCATCACATGTCTCATTTCTAATTGGCCGAACTGCGTTCAACACTGATAAAATAGGTTGTAGTCTTTTCACTTAAACGAAAGCAAAAGCACGGTTGCGGTTTTTTAATATTTCTCAACATTTGTTAGTAGGAGTATGGGGATGTTGATTGATTACTTGTTATTTAATAAATTAGTAGTAGTGAGGATTACTTAGTGATTAACGGTATAGTTCGTGGAGGTTGTTGGGTTTCATTGAGATCGTGAACCAATTTAAGTTAGTCGACCATCAAAGATCTGGTAGCGTTGGATGGCTGTATCGTCTTAGCACCGGACCCCTCAGTGGTGCGCAACCGGAAATTGAGCCCAGGTTCTCAGTGGTTATCTGACTTAGACAAGTTGGGGACCTCAATTAAGCACTCAGTAATGTTTTCGGCTTGTCTATTATGCAATAGATTTGCAGAATATGCAGTGGTTAACACAATTCGAAAATGCATAATGTGATTTGCTTGATGTAAATAAAATAACCGCGGCGACCAATTGGCATTTAAAGAGTACTGAAGAGTTTCTTCAATAGCATGGGGGTCTCCCGTAGCATTACTACATGATCATATAAAAGGTCTGATCCAAGAGTATTTGTACATACACTACTGGGTCAAAATCAAAGCATTCCTTTTTTTCTCCGACAGTCATCAATAAATGAATCTTCAAAATGTCAAACTGGTAGGCTACTTACAGCACAATCTCTTGTTAACACCATCCTGTTGGTCTCATACAGTTGACTCCCTTTACTTATTTCACTGGTCGTTCCATATTTTGGTTAGGCTCCTATCGCCTCCAAATGCCCTGGTACAGCCGAGAGCGGGGAGAGTCCGCTCTGCCTCTCGAAATGCTATCACATTGGCTACGCGTATATAGCCTCTGTCAGGGAAGTCCTACTCACTGTCTTCTCGTGGCCGGGGTGTTGTTTACGAAACAGAGAGGGCGAAAAGCAAATCCCCGACCCTTTAACCGGATTGGTGGATACGGAGGGTTTACCTAGTGGAGTTGGAGAACCCTGATTCCAAACCAAAGGTACATATGGGCTCCAGTGTCTTGAAGGAACAAATGGAGTATAAACCAGTTGTTAGTTACCGGCTATCATGGGACTACATCTTGAGATGTTGCTCTACTGCCTTGTGGATTAGACCTTCACGTCGAAGGCCCCAGGTGTGGCTCCCTAAGAAAACCACCTGCTTCGGTTTTGGTACCCAGGTAGTATTCTAGCCCTCACACAAATCGACTGATTTGTGTGGCGCATATATATTTGGTGCCTCCGTGTACCAATGTTTATGCGTTTAAATAAATAAAATTGGCTCCTACCAACTAACGTAGAGGTTTATCAACTGAAAAGTGTAAATCGTTCATTAACAAAATCATAGTCATAATCAATGCACAGCTTGAGAGAAATTTGCATTAGCCTTAATTCGCATACCACGCCAATATGACAAGATCAAATTAGCAATTTCAGTAGCCAACTAGTCGGGATATTTGTGGTAGCAATGTTAACTAAACATCAAAACTAGGGTTCGAGAAGATAGAATGTAAACTTATATATGGAACTCATGACCTTTATTAAGAAAAAGGAGAGTGTCTCTGAACCACTGAAATCGATTCTGAGCGAAGTCACCAACCACTGATCGGGGGCTTATAAAATCATTGTAAAACATTTCATCTACATCTTTGGGGTTTAAAGTATCATGCGAAAATAGTGGACCACATCAAAATGATAGAGATACCCAGTTTATCTTCACGGAGCACTATTTTACTTAAACATACTGTAAATAAACTTTTCTAGAACTTCAGCTAGGCTTCATGTAGGATGTACCAACAAATACACTACCTTGAATTAGACTGTCAAGTAATTAGATATCTCGATAACAATTGAAGAAATCGATCCTTGATATAAATAATAGAGTTATGATTTATGACTTACATTTACAAAAGAAATTGAATAAACAAGGTTACTAAAAATAGCATTGTATCTTGTTATGATCAAAACGAAACAGTTAAGGAGGTCTATTAGTTAAACCACTCATCTTTCAAGTTTGAACTCTACAACGATTGTCTACATATGCGCCACACAATATAATGAAAATAGGAAGAGAAAGGATGAAAAGATAAGGGGGACTGAAATGTACAACCGGAAGACTCTTTCAGTTAAGAAAGTTAGAACCACTCTTTATGAAGAAAGTAAAAGAAGGTTACAGCAGGTTCGCCACTAGCTTCTATTCTGAGCCATATCTGATAACGTCTCTAGCCACTGTGTTGCACCATCTCTCGGACCCCAGCCAGGGAGTCATGAAGGGCCAACAGAAGCTAGCCCTTTGCAGCTTTCTTTCATGCCACGACACCATGTCATACACTGACCACCTCTCCGCTTTTTCCAACCAGCCCCAGCGTCGGCAAATAATGCACGACATGGAATTCTCTAGGACGACATTCGTAAAACATGTCCAAGCCACCGAAGTCGGTGTTTCAAGATGGTGACACCAATTGAATTATTGTCTCTGCGCCTGAACACACGATGCCGAACCTCTGCATTACTAACATGGTGTTGCCACTGGATGTCAGCAATCCTTCGGAGACAACGATGATCGAACACAGAGAGACGTCTAACATCCTCAACTCGGAGAGGCCAGGTTTCACAAACATAGAACAAAACTGCTCTCACTGACGCGTTGTAGATCCGACCTTTTACACATGAATGCTTGTCTCAAAGTCAAGTACACTAACGTATTTGGGGTTAGTGTGCGTCAAAGAAACAATAACATTCTCACATAAAATAGTTCCCGTAATTACTAATCTTTAAAATGTTTTAGTTTTGAATAAATGGTCAATGGATCTCTCAATAGTATATTGAATTGTAGTTAAACCGTAGCTTTAACGTATATTATCTGTGTTTTTGGATATTTATATTTCAGTGATTTGGAAATGTATTTGAAATCACTATTCTTATGTCTTTAAAATCGATTAGTGTGTTAGGTGACTCTATTGTATTTTAAGTACTGAATGCTTACATAAATTCCATACTTACTATTGCGTGAAATGGTTGTTTATATTATATTGGAATACAATCTACTGTAGACCATTGGGTTCTAAGATAGTGGTCTAAAGATTAAGCGCTCATTCCGGGGTCTGAAGGTTTTGGGTTCGAAACAGCGAGTCGACGAGCATTCTAAACTTAAGGGAATCACGTTCCACAAGCACACAACAGAACTGCTCTCACTGACGCTTTTTAAACCATACCTCTTGTAAAACTCATTCCCGAACATTACCCTGCCTGGCTGTCAAAAGGATTACAGAAGTTAGTCAACAGCTTAATCTTTTAGCATCTAGTCAATTACGGCCGCTTCGCTTCAGCAGAAGCTTCCTTTGAAAACATACATAGAGCTAGAAGAGTCAGTTCAATAGGAATGCAAATGAAAATCTTATGTACAACATAGGCTGTTACTAACCACCAGTTTTAGCCTAAGCTCTGCGTACAAAAACAGTGTGTTCAGTCCTTCATTCTTCCATGATCTTAACCTCCCTTTCTATCTAACAGTCAAATTAACATCACGACAAAACAGATGATGGCTCAGATTGGTTTCATTCATGAATACCTGACTGTAAATGAACAGAAAAGAGAAACTGTACACTATTTGAAACAAAATTAAAGTTTGTAAGTGCCATTACCAAGGTTTGACTTGATAATCTCAATTAACTTGAGCATGGTATGTGCTACTGATGTCGACAGGTATAAGTAGTATGTATCATCAATCGAAAGTAGAATGCCTGGCGGCAGCAGATTGAGGAGATTGAAGAACAGAGAACTCAAAATGAAAGTGATTGTTATGGTAACAAAGGAACAATAAAGTCTGAAACAATTGATTGACATTTTACAAATGGATGCAGGTACATCCAGCTGACGAGTCCCAAATAGGACGAAACACGCGTCCTGAATTCCACTGCTAGCCACTATCCATCTTTGCTTACAATGCTTGTGAATTTAGGCTATATCGAGGCAATACACACAGTATGCACATATGCCAATTGGAGACTGACCAGTTGCAGTCCAAAAAACATCAATAGGAAGATTCAAACAAACAATACTAAGTTGAATTTCAACTTCACCCCATTGCACAAGCAAGTGGCTATCAGGACTCAGTGGCCGAGTGGATAACGTGATGGCATTTGAAGCGAAATGTACTGGGTTCGAGTTCCAAAGTGAACATCAACTCTGAAATGCAGGTACATCCAGCTGACGAGTCCCAAATAGGACGAAACGCGCGTCAAACTAGATTCCACTTCTAGCCACTATCCATCTTTGCTTACAAATAAAGTAGTTACTGTATACTCCCCGGATTTTACTAAGAGGTTCTGTAATGTTTTTTTGAAATACATTCAGTTGTATCCTTTGATGTTCTCATTCATTACACTATTCTTTCTATTCAAATGAAAGTTTTGGTTTGTAATTAAGTACAATTTTATGTACTATGAAGTTGATGATCATTGTACTAAAATATAAATAGCTAATACACTTTATAATGTACAATGCATAACTCATGTGATGGTGATGATGATGACGATGATGGCATTGAGTTATACAATATATACATCTATAAATCACCAGTAATTTATATAATAACTTTTTGTGATCATATGATAAACTTAGTTCATTAATATGATATTGAGAATGAAATTCGGTTTTCTTAATGGAAGGGGAAAAGGCAACTGATAATCATCATCATATGTTTGTAATGAATCATTTTGAAAGTACACAGTGTTTATTGTTAATGGATAGATTGATTTATATATAGTCAATAGTATTATAGTGAATGAGCAGCCTCTGCATCAATAGGCCTTAACATACACAAAGGAAAAAGCAAGATTCTCAAATGCAGCACGGAGAACACCAACCCAATCACACTTGATGGCGAAACTCTGGAAGAGGTGGAAACATTCATGTACTTGGGAAGCGTTGTTGATAAACAAGGAGGATCGGATGCAGATGTAAAGGCGAGGATTGACAAAACAAGGGCAGCATTTCTACAATTGAAGAACATATGGAACTCAAAACAACTACCAACTAATTTCAAAGTCAGAATCTTCAATACGAGCGTCAAGACAGTCAGTTCTACTGTACGGAGCTGAAACATGGAGAACTAATACATCCATCATCAGGAAGGTACAAGTATTTATAAACAGTTGTCTACGCAAAATACTCAGCACTCACTGGCCGGATACTATCATCAACAGCGATTTAAGGGAGAAGACAAACCAGCTTCCAGCTGACGAGGAAATTAGGAAAAGACGTTGGAGGTGGATAGGACATACATTAAGGAAATGACAAATGTGCATTACAAGGCAATCCCTAACTTGGAATCCGGAAGGGAAGCGGAAAAGGGGAAGGCCAAAGAATACATTACTTTGGGAAATAGAAGCAGATGTGAAAAGGATGAATGTTAACTGGAAAGAACTGGAAAGGATTGTTGAGGACAGGATTGGATGGAGAATGCTGGTGGGGGGGGGGCTATGCTCCTCCACGAGGGTTAACAGGCTTAAGTAAGTAAGTAATTGTAGTGAATGAGAACACAAGTGGGAACAATCGAATGTATTTGAACACGCCACTTACAAACCGTCTTAGTAAACTGTGAGGATCATACAGTAAATATTTCATTTGTAAAATGTTAATCAATCGTCTTAGACTTCAGTGTTCTTTCATTTCCATACCAATCATTCTCTTTTCTTGTTCTCTTTTCTTCGATCCTCTTAACCTTCTGCCACCGAGTATTTCACATCCGATTGATGATACATACTACTTATATCTGTCGACGTCAGTAACACAAACCACAATATTATAAAAAGCTAAGGAATATGCAAATTTCAGAGATGATCAACTCATAAGTTTTTAGTGTACTTATATTTTACTCACTTACTTACTTACGCCTGTTACCCCCAATGAAGCATAGGCCGCCAGTGTACTTATATATAGTACTGATATGTCAATCACATTCGAGTTAACTACTTTTAGAAGTAATGCCAGAAATTACAGACTTCATGAATAACTTTCTAGATAACACATTTCTTTAGAACCAATTCAGAGCTTTGGTATCGTTACATAGTGAGAATAACAGGGTACCGAGGTAAAAATCATATCTAGAAGAAGATTCAAGTGAAATTTCACTTCTTTTTACATCGTAAACATTCAATCAAATCATATGACTTGTAACTTACTGAATAGAAATAGTTTTGTTTTGTATGAATTACCTTTTAAAAAGAAGGTCAGACATTTTGATCTACATGATTCTCATACTGTTTTCGTCTATTTTTTCCAGTTAGCTTTTTCATAAATATTTTGAAAACTATAGGCATCAGATATAAGCCGATAGAAGAATCCAGCATATACTGATTCCATATCGAATGATTGAGTTCCATTTTTAGAATGACAACAGTTTACTCTTACTTATTTATATATGCCTGTCACCCCTCGTGGAGGAGCATAGGCCGCTCACCAGCATTCTCCATCTATCTCTCTCTTGGGCAATCCTTTCTACTTCTTTATAGTTAACATCCATCCTTTTCATATGTGCTTCAATCTCCCGACGTAATATGTTCTTTGGCCTTCTTCTTTTCCGCTTCCTTTCCGGATTCCCAGTTAGGGCTTGCCTCGTGATGCAGTTTGATGATTTCCTTAATGTATATCCGATCCACTTCCAAATAGTTTACACTAAGACTATAAAAATCGATTATAAATCATATCGAATTCCTAGGTTAGGTAAAAACCAATGTAACCAATTCAATTTCATAACCTTTTTAGTAAAGTATTTTTTGATTTAAACAACTAATAAGGTGCCCCAAAATTTAAGGTTTATTTTCCATATAGTTCAAGTTCGACATTCAATACGAACGTCAAGGCAGTTATACTGTACGGAGCTGAAACATGAAGAACTACTACATCCACCGTCAAGAAGGTACAAGTATTTATGAACAATCGTCTACGCGAAATACTCAACATTCACTGGCCTGATACTATCAGCAACAACATTTTATGGTAGAGGACAAACGAGCTTCCAGTTGAAGAGGAAATTAGGAAAAGACGTTGGAAGTGGATAGAACATACATTAATGAACTCACCAGACTGCATCACGAGACAATCCCTAACTTGGAATCCTGAAGGGGATTGAAAGAGAGGAAGGCCAAAGAACACATTGCGTGGGGAAATAGAAACAGATATGAAAAGGATGAATGTTAAGTGAAGAGAACTGGAAAGGATTGATCAGGAAAGAGTTGGATGGAGAATGCTGGTGAGCGGCCTATGCTCCTCCACGAGGGTTAACAGGTGTAAATAAGTAAGTCAAGTTCGTCAATATATCCTATAGTTTCATCAAAATTCTACTTAGTGATCGATGAAAGTCAAAGAAAACATGATGATAACAGAAAATTAACGTAAATACAATGAATAAATCCAAGAGGTGATAGAGAATTGTTAGTATAATAAATAATTCTTTTTATTGTGTTTTATTTTATTTAGGTCCTTCAATAGATCAATAAACTCCGCCTGTAGCACCACAGGGGGCTACTGCCGGCCCCAAGCCCGGATAAAAGAAGAGGGTTGGGCATGGGGTTAGTGACCCCATCCCGTAGGAAACTAACTCGCTAAAAAAATGCTAACCAGGAAAAATTATTCAAACCAATAAATCAATAACATCTTGTAGGTTGTTCTCTTCGAGACAGGCTTGAAATCGATCGCCCAATTCACTGAATAGTTTACCAGTCTGATAGAAATACAATTTATATTTATTTCTAAGCATAACCAGCTCTTTAGTATTCACATTAAAAGCATGCCAGAAATGTTCAAGTGTTTTGTAATCCAAACCACCAACAGCATCATAAACCGGTAATGTAGATAAATAATCATTTTGTTCTTAATAATTATGTTTTATTTTAAAAATTTCCAGAGCAGCAGCTGAGCATCCTTTCTCTAAGAGTACTTTGACAGTGTCATTAGCAAGCTCCAACGAAAAATGATCTCCCATCGTAAGTAATTTTGTTGAATTCTCATTTCACGTTCCATTGGTATTTACCAGCGAATACACTAGTCTTGTGTACAGATCCAAGAGTAAAAGTGGTGAGATTTCGTGGGATGCTTCTGTTTTATTGTCATCTATTGAAGAGAGTATAGCGTAAGCCTCATCTTGAGTTCTTAATAAACTGTCTTTGTTACTAATATCAGCGTAAGCGGACAAAAGGCCTTCATATGCAAACTTTGATGACTACAAACCCATTTGAAATAGTAATTCCTGCGTAGAAGAAGCTTCCTCAGGTAGTCTGGCTTTCATGTAACCGTGTAGAATCTGAGAATAGATTTAACGATTCGATCTGAATCCAGCAACTCGGAGCATACGCTAGCAAACGTTTTTTGACTCATATCTCCGACGACACAACTTTGATGTATAAAGGAGGCGTATATCCAGGATTTAGGAGTCAATCCAGCATCTTGAAGATCTTTTAAAACTTTTTCCGCGTCAGCATGGAGTCCTAATTGTACTGTTATATTTTGGTATCTCTCGACAAATTCTATATCTCCACTTTTGGAATCCGACTCCAAAAACATTCTGCACCCTGCTCATTTTCGTCGCAGCTGTATAAAGCAGCTTTAATTCTTTGCTTGCATAGAAATTTATCTATATCAGTCAAGTCACTTTCATCAAGAACACGGAGAGCCAGATTTGTTTTGTAAGTTGTTTTCTGAGCGCTTTCAACGGTTGAAATACATCTGGTACTTGAACACGAAACAGATTGAATAGCATTCAAATGTCTTAAAACGATAGTTTTACTAAACAACGGACGAGCTGCGAATATCGTAAATATACCGGCCATATACTTTTAACATACAATTTAAATATCTATATATTTTTAGTAATTTTCCATCTTATTTTATTATAATTTTAATAGTTGAGATCATGAGTCAATTAAATCTAGACCACCATGGAAAACATGGAAGGACTGGACGGCCGTGGGACTCCTCAGCAGTGCGCTCACTAGTGCTCACTAGTGACTGACTTCAAGAGATATTTCCTGGAGTTCTAGTGAGAAGCAGTGACCAGTGGAGTTCAATCAGGTCTGTTGTGAGATATCATCTCACTGAAGACAATAGTGAACAGTTGCTCAACTTCGTGGATTGGTTGAAGTTAGACATTAACACCGGTGGATGCCGGTCGGCTCAGTGGTCTATCGGTTAAGTGATCTGGCGCGAGACTGGTAGGTCCTGGGTTCGGATCTTGCGAGGCGAGATCGTGGATGCGCACTGCCACTAAGGAGTCCCACGATAGGACAAAACGGTCGTCCAGTGCTTCCAGGTCTTCGATGGTGGTCTATCTTCAATTAACTCATGATTTCAACTATAAGAAAACTTTTTAATTAAATGAAATAATTAACCAAACAGAACACTATCAAAATCTAGCCCATTCAACTTATTGATTAACAACAATTCGGAAATCAGCCATAGATATTATATATATCTTCTCATATACTTCAATTGATTTTTAACCAACCTTGGGTTAATATTTTTATTAAATTTTGTCTAGTTACTATATTGCTTTAATTGAATGTGGGTGTGAAAGGTAGGTAAATTGAACAATGCCAATGGTTAACTCTCTTTGTATGTGTATATCTATCGCTCGCTTATTATTCAACTATAACATTGTTTCCTTTTTTTTGTCCATTCTACATGAGCCAAAAAAATGTGACTAAAGTTGTTTGCAATGTACGTCTATATATATATAGAGAGAGATGTATGGATGTCTAAAATCGATCGATTGTTTCTATGGTGTGAAACAAACCGGAAATAAGCGTCAATAAATCCAGGTTTAATTAATTTCGGATACATTCAAGAGAAAAAACAGAAGACTAGTCTCTTAGACTGTTGAACCTTAGATTAGAACTAGCAAAAACATCAAAGTCAAGAGGAAACATATATCTATATGTATGTTTAGACACGGTAGCGATAGAAATACTAACAACTCTGTGGAGTCGATTGTCAAATGGAGAAGATTCTTAGACGTATGATTTGTACTATTAAGGTACTACAGTTGGTTAACATTGATATGAAGCCGATTAATATAATAATCAAATACGGAATCATGAAGAAAAGTTGACTTATAAATTCTTGTTTTTATTAAATATTCCAGAATCTTCAGTTCTGATGACAAATTCGTTACATTTAGATGACAAGAGTTAGAATCCAATAGTTCGACTGCATTCAGTATTGATAAGTGATTGGCACAGTAGGGGACAAATATTTTGTTTTTTCCTACACTGAGGATACTTACTTACTTACTTATTCCTGTTACTCCCAATGGAGTATACCGTAGCCAACCAGCATTCTCCAACACACTCTGTCCTCGGCCTTCCTTTCTAGTTCTAGCCAATTCTTGTTCATTATTCTCATATCTATCTCGATTTCTCGGTGTAATGTGTTCTTTGGTCTTCCTCTTCTCCTTTGACCTTCAGGATTCCATGTGAGGGCTTGCCTTGTGATGAAGTTGGGTGGTCTCATCAATGTGTGTCTTATCAACTTCCAGCGCTTCTTCCTGATTTCTTCCTCCACTGGAATCTGGTTTGCTTTCTCCCACAGTATGTTGTTGCTGATAGTGTCTGGCCAACGGATCCGAAGTATCTTGCTTAGACAACTGTTAATAAACACGTATATCTTTTGTATGATGGCTTTCGTAGTTCTCCACGTCTCCGCCCCATACAGTAGAACTGTCTTGACATTTGTATTGAAAATTCTGATCTTGGTTTTGGTTGACAGTTGTTTTAAGTCCCAGATATTCTTCATTTGTAGATATGCTGCTCTTGCTTTGCCGATCCTCGCTCTCACATCTGTATCAGATCCACCGTGTTCATCACTGACGATACTAGACCCATTATCTCCATTAGTGTGTTCAATATCCATTCAGTGGACTGTGAGAAGTCTTACACTCCCAAACCTCCAACCAGAACACCTGAATGGCAAAGTGATGATTTCTACTATTTAGCCTGATGACTACTTATTTGATTGTATCATTTAAACCAGAGTGCATCAAAGTCTGTGAGTCTCATTAGGCAAGCTGTAGTGAATGAGAGCACAAGTTGGGACAACCACATGTATTTGGACATGCAAGTTACGGGATCCCTTAGTAAAATCTGATAGCCATTTAGTAAGTATTTCATTTGAAAAATGTCAATCAATTGTCTCACACTTTATTGTTCCTTCATCTCTACACTAATCATTCTCTGTTCTTGTTCTCGTTTCTTCGGTCCTCTTAACTTTCTTCCGCCAAGTATTTCACTTTCGATTGATGATACATACTACTTATATCTGTCGACATCAGTAGCACACACCACAACGTAACCAAAACATTTTGATACAAAGCTAATTGACACTCGATTTTATGGATGATAAAACCAAATATTTTGTAAATACTCATTAATGTTAAACAAACTAATTCACCAGAGAATAGCTAGCCAAGTTTCATATTACTCTTCTTTTACCTACTTCTAACAACACTAATGTCAGTCAGTCAGTCAGTCAGTCAGCTATAAGCAACGTAGAACCCACCATATCAGCACAGCTAGATGAAATTGTTGTGGCAAATCCTTGAGATGTAGAAATGGCAACAGTATCGGTGTTTGTAGAAAACACTAGACATCGACAATATGATTCAAGAAGAAAGAACTAATTCATGGAATAAAAAATTATGGGATAATTTTAAAACTCAGTATGTGAGGGAACACAAAGATTGAATATATCTGCACCAATCCCTGCGATTCTGAGCCATATCACATAATGTCTTCAATTATTGGTTACGATAATCGCCCAGACCTTAGAAAGTGAAACTGAACTTATCTATGAAGCTCAGTTCAGTAATCAATAAATGCATGGACTTGTATCATGTCTTGATAAGGCGGCCTCAAACTTTCTTCAAATATACTCCAACACCAGCCATCACAGTATGTTGAGGTAAGTAGTAGTTAGGTATAAGTAATACATGTCACAGTCATTCTAGTCGGAAAAGATAAATAGCTTCATCAATTGAAATATCATCTTTACTTAGTAATCTATGTCTAACTTCCGCATTCCTCACTCGGTGGCTTCAACATACATGAGAAATACTTTAAACACACCTCGATCAAATACTAGTAAACTAAGAACATTCTTTACTGTTAAGGGCCACTTTCAAGCCCAGAAAGTAAAACAGAAAGAACTGTTATTCAGTGTAATCATATCTTAGTTGGCAGATAATTATCGTGCCTAGAATGCAGTTATCACATGTTCTCAATCGAGCTTTCTGGGTTCATGTTGAAATTTCGTCAGAAACAAACCCTCCAAAGATAAGTGAAATGATTAGCACATCCAGTTAATTCACTTCTAATCATTAATTTAAGCATTGGCACAGACATATCCTTAAGGAGTGTTTTGCATTTAGAGGTAAAGAAAAATATCCAAAACTTGCTTTCATTGATTTTCAAGGTGATCAGAAGATTGTATTTTATCAGGGTCTTTGCCAAAAAGAACTAAATCATATGCATGTTCCAACTCAACAAGGAAGAGATCAATCCCGGAAAATTTAGATGATGGAAGCATTATTTATAAAAGAATATCTAGAAAGAAGTTAAACAAAAAATAGGGAAAGTGAAAAATCATGGTGAATGAATAACGTGATGGCGTTTGAAGCGAAAGGTACTGAGTTCAAGTCCCAGAGTGAACATCAACTCTGAGATTCAGGTACATCCAGCTGACGAGTCCCAAATAGGACGAAGTGGCGCGCTTCCTGGATTCCACTGCTAGCCACTATCCATCTTTGCTTACAATGCTTGTGAAATAAGGCTATATTGAGGCAAAACGCACATGATGAATACTACTTGTTATTATTAGTCCTGATGACATTTTCCCATAATCTCTAACCTAATCAATAGTGTTTGACTAGAGGTTTCACAAATTTTATGTACTGATTTGGTAGGCCTTTCAATGACAGACACTGTCGATATAACTGGACTAGATCATCATGATAGGTATGACTAACTACTAAGTGGAGGTAACAAGTACGGTCATGAGTAACATGAATTCGAACTACATAATACTAAGATCTGAACTATTGATTGTATCCCACCATAAAATAAATTGATGAAGATTATTTTCGAAAATGTTGAACATTGTGAAGATTGTTATGAACCGTAGCTGTTACAAACATATTGGTATTTAAATATTATCAATTTTAACAAGAGTTACAGTGTAGATTAGCATGCTACTTGATAACCATAACTTATACGCTTCGATTTAGAGTAAAGATCAAGTTTGAAAGCATTATTCATCGTTTTAGATATAACAAATAGAATAAACGTCTTCATGAAAAGTTGGTCATAATTTAGTTTTGAGTAACTTTTTTAATCAAAAGGGTTTTTTTGTGGAGATTCCAGTATTTTAATAGTTGAAATCATGAATCATTTCAAGCTAGACCACCATGGAAAACCTGGAAGCACTGGACGGCCATTTCGTCCTATTGTGGGACTCCCCAGCAGTGTGCATCCACGATCTCGCCTCGCAAGATCCGAACCCAGGACCCCCCAGTCTCGCGCCAGATCACTTAACCGATAGACCACTGAGCCGGCCGATGTTAACGTCTAACTTCAACCAATCCACGAAGTTTGAGCAACCGTTCACCAATTGTCTTCAGTGAGTTGTTACCTCACAACAGACGTGGTTTGAACTCCACTGGTCACTACTTCCCACCAGAACTCCAGGACATGTATCTTGAAGTCAGTCACTAGTGAGCATATGATTATGATCAGTAAAAGGTATTTTTGTGGGGATTTCAGTATTTTATTAGTTGAAAGACTGGTAGGTCCTGGGTTCGAATCTCGCTCGCAAGGCGGGATCATGGATGCGCACTGCCACTGAGGAGTTCCAAAATAGGACGAAACGGCCATCCAGTGCTTCCAGGTTTTCCATGGTGGTCTATCTTCAATTGACTCATGATTTCAACTTTTTAATGTTTTACATTTTGACGAGTCCAATGATATTTGGTGTCTTGCTTCAAAAACCCTTCAGATATTATTGAACTCTAGTGAGATGTGATGCATGATGTCAGCCAACACAGAGAATAGTGGTCAAACTCTATAATAGTTCATAGAAAGTATGAAATAATAGAATACTGAATTTCTAGTTCATTGACCGAAGTCTACAGTTCAGTTCTGTTAGAGGTATGAGGACGGTTACGACTTCCCAGTTGCCCACACCGTGGGAGGATTCTTCTAAAGGTACCTCAAAAGGAAATTGGGTTAGAAGTGGTCTTAATGACCTGAGAGTGTGACCATAGTGCCCAAGGGACAACTGCTTGAGGTCGGTCATACACGACCTTATTGTGGGTAGTTTTTGTGTTAGCTCCGTACTTGTTGGGACCTTACCGCCGGAGACGGATATCCGTGGGATAAGTCGAGGTGTGTATCTTTGGAGCCAACGTTTTCTATCCCACCCCTCGTTGTGGGAAAGCAGCATCGCTGTTATGCTGGTCGTCTGAAGGAAACACCTTACTGCCATCACACGTCTGTACAATCAGCAGCACGACTTCGCCTTCAAGTTTGCTGCTTTTAGTCTTACCGCTCTTCAACCGATCTGTCCGGCATGGTAGGACCTTGAGGAACGATTGTTCCAGGCAATATAGCTCTATTGGTTCATCACGATAGGCAAGCCCGACCACCACGTCAAGGTAGCAGCACCGTGCTAATGAGGTATGGCAACTTAGACAGATGCATATTTGTGCCTGGTCCTACGTTGTAGCCGACTGACTGACGATTCATTTTTGCTGCTGATTAAACCGATTAACTAATGATGACCATTCTCAACAGGTCAATATTTGAATTTCTAATAATAAAACTGCAACATAATCATGAATCCTACATGGAGCTTAGTTACAATGAAATTTATTTACTAATGAGTACCACTTTACACCAAACATAGGTCCATTATTATATCGTGAAGATTGAATCTTATCAATTGCCATTGTATCGAACATAATTTATTTTGAGATGGTGAAGAAGATTTGTAGCTCAATTAGATGATTTTGATGGAGTTTTCTTCTTTGAGCCAGATGGTTTGGCCGTGAAGCCTTCATCATCCTTCTGAACGACATCATCAGCACAAACTTCGGGTAGAAGTGAAGTATTCGAATTTCTCCATATATGGTTCACAGATTGTCCTATGAACATCGAGGTGTACAGGACAAGTTTTGAACCATATGTGGAGAAATTCGAATACTTCACTTCTACCCGAAGTTTGTGCTGCTGCTGATTTCGTTCAGAAGGACGATGAAAGCTCCACGACCAAACCATCCAGTTATCATTATACAAAATATTTTCTATAAATATTTGAAATAATGAATTCTATATTTAGAAAACAAAAAAAAAACAAAAGGATAACAACACAAAAGGCAATGAGGCTATGAAAAAAAATAATAATCATTGCCTAATTTACATTTCATCACTATAGTAACATCAATGTAAACTAATTGGATTACGGTTTACAGTTAAAAAATGTAACCATAGTAACTGATAATGATTTGTGTTTGTTTGTTTGTTTATTTGTTTATTATTGATACTTTCATCAGGAAATACACAAATATAAATAAGTGAACAAGTGAAATGATGCCAGTATATGTGTACGTGTGTGTGCTATTCAAGTTTGTTACCATTATTATGGAGATGGTAATAGTGAATGTAAGACACAACAACCTTCTGACCTGAATATGTTTGTTTATTTATTTATTCTGTAAATATGAAATGTGTGCATATTATTGATGATTGATTTTATATTTAAGAACAAACAAAAAACGAGATAAAGTGAGAGTGAATGTATAAATAGAAGGTAACCAATTTGGAGACTGACCAGTTGCAGTCCAAAAAACATCAATGGGAAGATTCAAACAAACAATACTAAGTTGAATTTCAACTTCACCCCATTTCACAAGCAAGTGGCTATCAGGACTCAGTGGCCGAGTGGATAACGTGATGGCATTTGAAGCGAAATGCACTGGGTTCGAGTTCCAGAGTGAACATCAACTCTGAAATGCAGGTACATCCAGCTGACGAATCCCAAATAGGACGAAACGCGCGTCAAACTAGATTTCACTTCTAGTCACTATCCATCTTTGCTTATAGAAGGTAGAATCTTCTAATAAATATATGATTTTTGTGATATTCCAGTGAATAGTGTTATAATTCGTGACACTGTGCTCTATTAATGATACTGTCAATTAGAGAACTGCGACTTATCGACCGGACCAATGATGTATAAACCCATACGAGTAGTCTAGAGTACTTATTGGTCCTTCTTCCTGACTAACCCTGCCTGTTGAGTCCAGAACATCAATAACAGCCTCTGCAACAAGAATCGTTATATTTCAAACATACCGGGTTTATATACCAATCAAACAGACCACGTTATTTTCATAGTTGAAATCATGAGTCACTTGAAGCTAGACCACCATGGAAAGCCTGGAAGCACTAGATGGCCGTTTTGTCTTGTTGTGGGACTCCTCAGTGGCAGTGCGCATCCACGATCCCGCCTCGCGAGATTCGAACCCAGGACCTACCAGTCTCGCGCGAAAGCATTTAACCGATAGACCACTGAGTCGGCATCCGATTGACTCATGATTTCAACTATGAAAATACTGAAATCTCTACAAGACCACATCATACCATAAAATAGAAAATAACATTTGTACAAGATTCAGCCAAATGTGGCTGTGAATATGGAAGGCAGTAATTAATGGACTGAGGATAACTCAAGAATGGTAAACCTTTTAGTAATAGTCTATTTCATTCAGTGAAAATGTATGTAATCCCCTGAGATAGTCATCGAATGACTTTGACAAACAGTTTATCTCAAGTTACCCTGTGTTAATTCTCTGTAATGTCAGTTACCATATTCAGCCTACACAGTTTATTCTAGTTTTCAAATCAACCAGTTTAATCATTTATCTTGAGTCATGTTTTGACCTTGTTAATTATTCACTTATCAACCATGACTGTTTTTTATATCAGGGTATGTATGTGTACACTTCTTATGTTATTCATTACATGTCTGTAGCTTACTTATATGTAACTATAAATGTCAATCAATGTTTGACTAAACTAAGTTGGCTCACATACTTTCTTCACTGTGTGTCATTTTGCTCCGCTTTCTTCTCTTTGCTTCTTCAATTTGCTTCGCCTTTCTTTGTTTGTTTCGTCTCCCTGATTGCCTATTCAAAACAATGAGTGCATGAAATAGACATATTCAAAATCCATTCTTGTATTTGACTTATTTTAATTCCGTTCTATACTAAAGTAGATTAAGTCGATAATTTTATACAAGCATAGACGATATGTATATTTCAAATAACAATCAATAATACAATCTAATTGGAGTCAGATATCAGGTCATAAAATACTTGTCTATGTAAACGACAGTAAATCTATTAAAATTCATTACTGTGTTTTATTATATGGTTACTGTTTATTTATTTAAACACATAAATATTGGTACAAGGGGGCACCAGATATATATGCGCCACACAAATCTTAATTGATTTGGGTGAGGGCTGTGATACTGACTAGGTGCCCAAACTGAACCAGATGGTTTTCTTAGGGGGCCATCCCTCAAGCTTTTGACATAAAGGTCTAATTCAAAAGGCAGTGGAGCATCGTGAGGAGATGCAGTCTCATGGGAGCCGGTGACCAACGATTGATTCATACGCCATTTGTTCCCTCAGCATACTGGAGCCTTTGTGTACCATTGGTTTGAAATCAGGGTTCTCCAACTCCCCTAGGTGAACTTTCCGTGTCCACCAACTTGGTTAAAGCGCCAGACATTTGCTTTTCGTCCTCTCAATTTCATAGAAAACACCCCGGTCACAAGAAGGCAGTGAGTAGGACCTCCCTGGCAGAGGCACATTTGTTTAAATGTACTTTTAATAATAATAATGAATTGAATAATTTTGTTGTAATTACAATCTACTTCAGAAGAAATTATAGTATTTATGATTATTATTAGAGCATAATAAAGTTTTCGATGAAATTTTCATCGTCAAAAGTGAAGATTTTAATCATCAGAAAATAGGATATAAACAGAATTAGGAAAGTGGACCACATAAATCTGACCCAATCTACTTGTAAACAAGTATTGACGCTTACTTATTTAATTACTTACGCCTGTTACTTCCAATGAAGCATAGGCTGCCGATCAGAATTCTCCAACACACTCTGTCCTCGGTCCTCCATTATGTTTCTATCCAATTCTTTTTCATTCTTCATATGTCTGTCTCCATTTCTCGGTGTAATGTGTTCTTTGAACTTCCTCTTCTCCTTTGACCTTCAGGATTCCTGTGAGGGCTTGCCTTGTGACACAGTTGGATGCTTTCCTCAATATATGTCCTGTTCACTCTGCATGGAGCCACTCTGGAGCTAATGCTGGTCCCGAACCCGGATAAAGGTGGAGGTTTAGGCATCGGGTCAACGACTCCATCCCGTAGAAAACTAACTCGCTAAAAAAAACGTTAAAGTAATGACACTACTTAAATTGTAGATAAGTAGCTTGAAGTAAATGACAGAAATACGGCACATTTGGTAGAAGTATATAGAGATATATTTTTACCCTATCTAATCACTATTATTTTTGGAACCCTTTCTATGAGTGTTTCAAAAACAAGCATCGTTTGTAATCATACAATTGACCTCTGATTTATTTACCTAGAAAAACTTTAAATGCTCCCTTGATTGTTCACTCAACTCTTAGTTTGATTGATGTTCGAGTTCCACAGAGTAATATAAATCTAGTTATTGGTTAATAAGTCAGTTTCACAAGCCTTTTTGCAATTTAAGTTTTAAAAGTAACCTGTGAATTGTAAGTGTTTTAAAATCACTGTTAAACAAATAGATATCTGCTCATCATATACCCTATTTTATACGAAATGAATCTCATATAAATTTAAGTTCACAGGAAAGAGTTTCGTGGAAGAGAACAAACCAGATTCCAGTGGAGGAAGAAATCAGGAAGAAGCGCTGGAAGTTGATAAGACACACATTGATGAGACCACCCAACTTCATCACAAGGCAAGCCCTCACATGGAATCCTGAAGGTCAAAGGAGAAGAGGAAGACCAAAGAACACATTACACCGAGAAATCGAGATAGATATGAGAATAATGAACAAGAATTGGATAGAACTAGAAAGGAAGGCCGAGGACAGAGTGTGTTGGAGAATGCTGGTTGGCTACGGTATACTCCATTGGGAGTAACAGGCGTAAGTAAGGAAGTGGTTTCCATTTCTTTATTTTTGATGAACTTTAACTTCATTTACTGGATTTTGTCAAATAATAAATTTTGTTAAAAAAATCTCAGGGAAATGTAGACTTCCTTGTTGAAAAATATGTTTCTTTCCAGGAGATTTTAGAAAGGATAATTATTTTTAGAAGGGGTTTTTGTCATTGGTTTGACTTCTTCATATATAATGTAGTATTGTGGTGTGTGCTATTTATACGAGCAGGTCTAAGTGGTACTGTAATGACGCTTGATTTTCCCCCTTACACAAACGGAACACTAATTCACGTTAAACGAATATCTAAACTAGATATCTTCCCAGTATCTGTTCTACAAGAATTCAATACAACTCGGATCGAGAACGCGTGACTGGCCTAACTAGAACACAAATATGTTGTCATGTTAACAAGTACGTATCGGGTATTGGAAGTAGAGTTCTTACTAACAGAAGAAGAAAATGAGTGGAAGAGACGGAAAAAACAAGAGAAGTCGGATTGGCAACAAGAATGTGAGAACGATGTAGTTTAAAGTTTTAAGCCGATATACAACAGTTACATAACTGATAATATAATGTTATAGTTAACCGATCTCAGTGACAACTGTTGTTTTACTATCTTTAATTTTAAGTAATTTACAAAAATGTTTTAATGAATGTAACTAGTGTCTAACAAACTCACCCTAACCATGTTTTATAAGCAAAGATGGATAGCGGCTAGCAGTGGAATCCAGGAAGCGCGTTTCGTCCTATTTGGGACTGGTCAGCTGGATGTACCTGCATCTCAGAGTTGATGTTCACTCTGGGACTCGAACCCAGCGCCGTTTGCTTCAAAAGCCCTCACATTACCCAATTAGCTAATGAGTCCTGATAGCCGCCTGCTTTTGCAATGGGGTGAAGTTATATTCACCTGCTATTGTTTACTTGTATCTTCCTATTGTTGTTTTGGACTGTAATTGATCAGTCTCATGTTGGCATATGTGTAGACTGTGAGGACTGCCTCGATAATGCCTGAAGCCACAAAATTTATAAGCAAATTTGGGCTCCGCTGCTAGCGACCATCCATCTTTGCCTATAAACCTTATGACTTTAGACAATATCGAGGCAGTCCTCACACGATGCATATATGCCAACATAAGACTGATCAATTGCAGTCCAAAATAACAATGGGAAGATACAAGTAAACAATAACAAGTGAATATAACTTCACATCATTGCACTATACATTTCAACAAAATTAATGTTACATCTTGAACTATTAGAGAATTGTTAGTAGTAAGATTGTTTAAAGATAGATTTTAAAGATGATTGATATCAGTCAGAGAATTATTCAAAATTAAGAAAACATTGGAGATTTGTGTTTCTCTTACTTCTAGAGATCTTTACATTAGCACAATGAGAAATCCCCATAGTCTGTGTAGAACTCGATGGTTCATTATTTTGGAGCTAAATGATACGGAAAGGATGAATAGCAACTGGAAAGGATTGCCCAGGACATGCTTGGATGGAGAATGCTGGTGGTCGGCCTGTTCTCCTCAACGAGGGGTAACGGATGTAAGTGAACTTGTATCTAGAGTTGACCAGACGTTCAAGGACTAAGCTGATGATCGACTTTTGTATTCAATAATTGGAAACGTTTAATTGTTAATAATAACTATTTCATAACGTAACACGCGTCTGTTTTATTATAAAGTGTCATATGTGAAATCAACTGTATATACGTTTGTATCGTTGAAATGTCTTCATAATAAGATATATAGTCTCTAAACGAATTCATACTGTGGTGAACAGAACACCGGTTGGAGACGATTGAAGCACAAATTACAGACTATCTCAGTAAATTCTGATAACCATACAGTAAACAGTTAATTTGCAAATTAATAATCAATTGTCTCAATCTTCACTGTTCCTTCTGTAAATATCAGTTCATCTTCTCTGGTTTCATTGTTCATGCATTTTCATATCGACTACGCTTCGTTCCCGTTCTTTCCTTATCGGTCTTCTGCCAAAATACATTCTATGTTAGATCATCACCATATACTACTTATATGGATATAAGTAGACCACACTACAATATAAGCACTGTTATCTTTAAAATGACTTCTGTTTATGACAATACACAATGTTCCATCTCTACTTTCAACCTTCAAAACAACCCTGGAATTGATATAAACCAAATGTCTTCAGCTGTCTCCTCATCAAACACATTTCTCAGCCTTAAATGTTCTAGAAATGTATATAAAAATGATTTAGTTAAATTCAGTTGATTACTAAACATCCGGACAGTGAATTGGCTATCGGAAAGTACAAATTACCATATTCATCTAACATCTTTGTCAGTACAGGAGGCCATCAGTTACTATCACCTTTTATCATCTTTGTATTTTTCAGGCTTTTTACTAAAGCTGTTGATTCATTTGAAAGTACTGGTTTTTTTCAATGTGTCATCTCTATAAAGCAGCGCTCAACATCTAAATGTTGCACAATCCATGCATTAGTTGGACAGGTCATGTATTTAAAATAACGGAGTATTATTAGCAAATGAAGTTTTTGTCGATTGCTGAATTTTATAGTTTCTTCTAATCGAAATTCTGATGATTAAGCCACGAAATTACTCACTTACTTACATACTTACGCCTGTTACCCCTCGTGAAGTAGCATAGGCCGCACACCAGCGTTCTCCATCCAATCCTGTACTCAACAACCCTTTCCAGTTCTTTCCAGCAGTTATTCATCCTTTTTATATCTGCTTCAATCTCCCAGCGTAATGTGTTCTTTGACCTTCCTCTATTCCTCTTTCCTTCCGGATTCTAGGTTAGGGCTTGCCTCGTGATGCAGTTTGGTGATTTTCTTAATGTATGTCCGATACACTTTCAACGTCTTTTCCTAGTTTCCTCTTTAGCTAGAAGCCAGTATGTCCTCTCCCACAGTAGGATGTTCCTGATAGTATCCGACCAGTGAATGCTGATTATTTTGCTTAGACAACTGTTTTTAAATACTTGTACCTTCTTGAAGATGGTTGTGGTAGTTCTCCACGTTTTAGCTCCGGACAGTAGGACTGTCTTGATGTTTGTATTGAAGATTGTGACTTTGATGTTGATTTGCACATAGTTGTTTTGAGTTCCATATATTCTTCAATTTTAGAATTGCGGTCCTTGCTATGCCAAATTACTCACTGATGAGTACATAATTATTATTAGTGAGAGATGGAGTTTCTCTTTTGAAACCCAAGCAATTAAACACTAATGGGATTAAAGGAGGGATGCATGACAATGCGAAGTGACTGAACTTAGAAAAGCGAACCACTTGGTACCAACTTAGTGGTCTGTAGGCTAATTACTCATAGTAAAACCTGAAGTTCTTGGGTTTCAACCCCGGTGGAATAGTTTTTAGTAGCCCTTAATCTGAATCCAGTTAGATCATTTCTGATTGTTATTGAAATATACATATCGCCTATGCTCGTATAAAATTATCGACTTAAATCGCGTTAGGGAATAACAGAATTAAATAAGTTCAATACGAGGATGCATTTTGAATGCATATATTTCATACAATCGTTGATTCAGGCAAACGATCGAAGAAACGAAGTGAAGCAAGTGTAAAGAAGAGAGAGAAGCGAAGCGACAAGCAGTATAGAAGGCATGTGAACCAACTCAATTTAATGAAGCTTTAATCAATATTAATAGTCACACAATAGTAAACTATGGACATGTGATCAGTAGGATAAGATATACACATACATATGCTCATATATAAACAGTCATGGTTGATAAGTGAATAATTAACATGATCAAAATGTGGTTTGAGGAGCATAGATAGATTGGTTTGTTCAAAAGTTAGAATGAGTTATGAGAGCTCAACATAGTGTCAGTCATTACAGGTTGCTGCATTTTGGTTAGGGGGTCCCAAACCAGAACCTAAAATTTGTCCAGTACTTTCTGTTTTTTTATTGATTGCTCAAATAATATCAATCTCTGATCTAAACAAAAAAGAAAAAAAAACATGACTAACTGGAGTGGTATAGTAAATACTCAATACTAAAACAAGAACCCCATACTAATAGGTAAATCGTTAACTATGTGTATCATATATATATTAATCATCATTAATATTATCTAATCATAGTAAGTTATCAATTACCTTAACCAATGGGAGATAAAACCGAAACAAACAAGCAAACAATGACAGATTTAAGGTCAAGAAGAACCAAACAACATCGAGGTGTACAGGACAAGCTGTGAACCACATATGGGGAAATTTGAACACTTCACTTCTACTCGAAGTTGGTGTTGATGATGTCGTTCAGAAGAACAATGAAAGCTCCACGAGCAAACTATCCAGCTCAGAGAACAAAACTCCATCAAAATCATCCACCTGAACTACAAATCTTCTCCACCATCTCATTATCTTAACAAATCAGTGGAGTTCAACCAGGTATTTTGTAAGATAGTAACTCAATGAAGACAATGGTGGATGTCTTATATAGTTAAGATCATGAGTCAATTGAAGCTGGACCATTATCGAAAACCTGGAAGCACTGGACGGCCGTTTTGTCCCATTGTGGGACTCCTCAGTATTGCGCATCCACAATCCCACCTCGCAGGATCCGAACCCAGGACCTATCAGTCTCGCGCCAGAGAACTTAACCGACAGACCACTGAGCCGGAATCCAGCGGTGTTAATGTCGGTCGATTTCGTGGATTGGTTGAAGTTAGACATTAATCCTGTTGGATTCCGGCCGGCTCAGTGGTCTAGTGTTTAAGTGCTCACGCGCGAATTTAATAGGTCCTGTGTTCAAAACTCGTGAGGCGGGATCATGGTTACGCACTGCCACCTAGGAGTCCCACATTAGGAAGAACAGGGCCATCCAGTTCTTCTACGTTTTCCGTGGTGGTCTATCTTCAATCGATTCATGATCTCAACTATTAAAATTACTATAAAATCCTCACCGGTGACTGACTTCAAGAGGTATTTCCTGGAGTTCTAGTGAGAAGCAGTGACCAGTGGAGTTCAACCAGGTCTGTAGTGACATAGTAACTCACTGAAGACAAAAGTGAACGGTTGCTCAACTTCGTGGATTGGTTGAAGTTAGACATTCTCACCGTTGGGTGCCGGACGGCTCAGTGGTCTAGAGGTCAAGCGCTCGCGCACGAAACGAATAGGTCTTGGGTTCAAATCTCACGAGGCAGGATCACGGTTGCCCACTGCCACTGAGGAGTCCCACATTAGGACGAAAAGGGCCATCCAGTGCTTCTAGATTTTCCATGATAGTCTATCTTCAACTGATTCATGATCTCAACTCTATAAATTTACTATCATATCCACAACAACCCCCTTCTGATATAAATCAGTAAAATCACATATCTCAAGTTTATCTATATTTATGTTTGTATATATTTGTATATTGATAGAATAGTCAATAATTAAGGATATATCATAATTGAAGTGAACTGAAGAATACTTTCAACATAAATAAGTGTGCTATTTGTGTACTATATGTACTGTGCGTATGTATCTATGTATATATGTGTGTGTGGTGCATGTATGTGTGTGTGTGTGAAAGAGCTACAACTGAACTGAAATGATAAGTCATTTCAATGACAAACAGGTAGTGGTAATATACATAGTAGGTATCTGTTCTATTACTATGGTATACATTCATGTATTTAGGTCAGTGATACATATTCTTATAACCAATACAATTCATATTAAGATAATGTTCAAAAAATCATATAAAAGAAAGGGTTTCTCTATGATACAAGAACAAAACAAGAAGAGAGGTGTATCGCGTTAGTAGTGTAAAGCTTGGATTACCGCCGTGTGTTACGTAACTTCTAATTAGATCCCACTTACTACTGATTACAATTAAACAATGGTAAGTTACATTTTAAACGATAATGTATCAATGTTTATACTATTCATAGCGTGAATGTATTAGTTTACATATTGGTCAAGCTGGTGTACAAATGGGTAATGCATGTTGGGAATTATATTGTCTTGAACATGGTATACAACCAAATGGTCATATGGCAACTAATGAAACAAAGGAAAAAATTGATGGTGCATTTAATACATTTTTTACTGAAATGACATCTGGAAAACATGTACCTCGAGCGATATTCGTCGACTTAGAACCAAATGTTGTAGATGAAGTACGATGTGGAACATATAAACAATTATTTCATCCAGAACAATTAATTACTGGTAAAGAGGATGCTGCTAATAACTACGCTCGCGGTCATTATACAGTTGGTAAAGAAATTATTGATTTAGTATTAGAACGTGTACGTAAATCAGCGGATCAATGTAGTGGACTTCAGGGATTCCTGATCTTTCATTCATTTGGTGGTGGTACCGGTTCTGGATTTACATCATTACTAATGGAACGTTTAAGTGTTGAATATGGTAAACGTTCTAAATTAGAATTTGCTATTTATCCAGCACCACAAATTGCAACAGCTATAGTTGAACCATATAATTCTATATTAACAACACATACAACATTAGAACATTCAGATTGTGCTTTTATGGTTGACAATGAAGCTATTTATGATATATGTCGAAAGAATTTAGGTATTGGACATCCTACATATACTAATTTAAATCGATTAATAGCACAAATAGTTAGTTCTATTACAGCATCATTACGTTTTGATGGTGCATTAAATGTGGATTTGACGGAATTTCAAACCAATTTAGTACCATATCCTCGTATACATTTTCCTCTTGCTACATATGCACCAATTATATCCGCTGAGAAAGCATTTCATGAACAGTTGAGTGTTGCTGAAATTACAAATTCATGTTTTGAAACTGGTAATCAAATGGTTAAATGTGATCCTAGAACTGGTAAATATATGGCATGTTGTTTATTATATCGTGGTGATGTTGTCCCCAAGGATGTTAATGCTGCTATAGCAAATATTAAAACTAAAAAAACGATACAATTTGTTGATTGGTGTCCAACAGGTTTCAAGGTTGGTATTAATTATCAACCACCAACAGCTGTACCTGGTGGTGATTTAGCTAAAGTTCAACGTGCTGTATGTATGTTAAGTAATACAACAGCAATTGCTGAAGCATGGGCACGTTTAGATCGTAAATTTGATTTAATGTATGCTAAACGTGCATTTGTACATTGGTATGTTGGTGAAGGTATGGAAGAAGGTGAATTTACTGAAGCACGTGAAGATACTGCTGCATTAGAAAAAGATTATGCTGAAGTTGGATGTGATACAATTATGTTAGATGAAGATGATGAAGAACAAGAATTTTGAAAAAAATATCGATTCATTGAAGAAGTTAACTTTGAGTTTTGTTTTGTTGCTCAAATCTAATTTAGTACATTATTATTATTATTACTATTGTTACCATGACTACTGTATTTTGTTTTTTTTATTATTCAATCATTATTACTATTACTATTATTAGTAGTATTATTGTTGTATACATTGAAGAAGTAAAAAAATTACATTTTGTAAAACCGATAACACGTGATTGTACCCGTCTTAGTAACAAAAACAAAAAAAAAAAAAATAAAAAAAAAGAACTAGCACTTTAGAATATTTAAGTTTACTTACTTACTTACGCCTGTTACTCCCAATGGAGCATAAGCTGCCGACCAGCATTCTCCAACCCACTCTGTCATGGGCGTTCTTTTCTAGCTCCATCCAGTTTTTATTCGTTCTTCTCATGTCTGTCTCTATTTCTCGGCGTAGTGTGTTCTTTGATCTTCCTCTTCTCCTTTGACCTTCAGGATTCCATGTGAGTGCTTGTCTTATGACACAATTGGGCGATTTCCTTAAAGTGTGCCCAATCCACTTCCAGCGCTTCTTCCTGATTTCTTCCTCCTCTGGAATTTAGTACATTATTATTATTATCATTACTATTGTTACCATGACTACTATATTTTGTTTTTTTATTATTCAATCATTATTACTATTACTATTATTAGTGGTATTATTGTTGTATACATTGAAGAAGTAACAAAATTACATTTTGTAAAATCAATAACACGTGATTGTATCCGTCTTAGTAACAAAAGCGAAAAAAACAAAAAAAATAGAAAAAAATAAAAAAAATAGAAAAAACTAGCACTTTAGAATATTTAAGTTTAGTTATGGTATTTGTTTTTGTTTTGAAAAAATATTCTATTATGATATGAAGCTAAAGTTTTCTTTAAGAATTAAATCAATATGATTATAGATTATCGATTTAATTATCATATTGTGATGTGGGTTACTTATATCTATATAAGTAGTATATGTGTAATGATGGTCAAATATTGAGTGTATTTCAGTAGAAGATCGATAAGGAGGTCGACGGAGCTATGTAGGTCAACAAGTCGCAGACTCTTTATTCTGACTGAGAGCATGGCACAGACTGCAGTAAAAGAAGAAAGTTGCACAGAGAGTAGAACCACCACAAGAACGATTGCTTTAAAGACGCGACAAGTGTGATGTGGGTTACTTATATCCATATAAGTAGTATATATAATGATGGTCAAGCATTGAATATATTTCAGTAGAAGATCGAAGACTATGGACAGATATTTAGAGAGGGAACAGTCAAGATTGAGACAATTGATTGATAGTTTGCAAGTTAACTGTATAGTTGTCAGATTTTAGTGAGATAGTCTGTTCACTATAATATGAGTATGTTGTGGTTATAGTTGTTATAGTTTATGATACTTAGTATTTGAATCAGATTAGTTTTGTTTAGTTTTATTTAATCCAATATTAAGACTACTACTGTAGTGTGGTCTACTTATATCCATATAAGTAGTATATGGTGATGGTTAGACATAGAATGTATTTTGGCAGAAGACCGATAAGGAAAGAACAAGAATGAAGCGCAATTGGTATGAAAATGCATGAACAATGAAATTAGAGAAGATGGACTGATATTTACAGAAGGAACAGTGAAGATTGAGACAATTGATTATTAATTTGCAAATTAACTGTTTACTGTACGTTTATCAGAATTTAGTGAGATAGTCTGTAATGTGTGTCTAAATGTATTCGATTGTCTCCTGTCATGTTGTGTTCATTACACTACTACTTACGTTTGTTACCCCTCGTTGAGGAGCATAGGCTGACCACTAGCATTCTCCGTCCAACCCTATCCTGGGCAATCCTTTCCAGTTTTTTGCAGTTGCTATTCATCCTTTTGATGTCTGCTTCCAATTCCCGACGTAGTGTGCTCTTCGCCCTTCCTCTTTTCTGTCTACCTTCAGAATACGATTAATGCTTTATAATAAAATGTTTTGCTTCGGAGAACGTAACTTCACAAAATTCATTCACATCACACTCACAGAATATACTTCATGACTGTAGCTGTTACCTCGACTTGATAGCTGAGCATCTGTACCGTAATGACCCAATCAAGCCATAATGACCAGAACACTCTTTCCTGTAGGCCCTACCATACTAAACAAGTTAGACGAAGAGCAATAAGATAAAAGACAGCAAACTTAAGTTTAACAGATGAAGTAGTACTACTGACTCTATAGGCGTGTGACTCAAGGAAGATATTTCCTTCAAACTATTAGGATATTCATTGATGCTGACTTGATACAACGGAAGGGGGAACTAGAAAATATTAAGCCTAACATTAATACATCACATCTTACCCCACAGATTTCTGTCCCTGGTGCTAAGACGTTAAATGTGATAATTAAGAGCATTTGAATTATAGTACAAACTAGAAATCCCAGGAATAACACAATTTAACAAAGAAGTATTAGATGAGCACGAAAGAATGTTTTGTATTTGGAATTCGAAATCAAGCAGTCATTAAGTACAAAGGAATCATCAGTTCATACAAACGCTACAGCTAATACATTCAGAACTACTCGTAAACGGGCTGCGTGTGATTAACTATCAACAGTTATCCCTTGATTCAATAATATTAACTAAGTATCCCTTTCTGATCCCTTAACAAGAAAGTCCTTCTATGATATGGTCAACTGGGAAGTGTCAGTTACCCTATGCGGCACTCCAGAGTGGAGTTAATGTATAATTGTGACGGTTATTGGATTGAATCACTAAAGTATAGAAAACATAATTACAGCTCAACTTTGTGACTAATTTCTTAGTAATACATTTAACCTTTTCCAATAATGACTTGATAGAAATATACACTTGTTTATTTACCTCATAACTGAATGTTTATTTTCTTGCTTCTATCTTCAATTTGTCATCTTTATTGCTGAATACTATTGGTAGAAACGTCAGTCAGTCGGTCAGTTACAACGTAGAACTTCGTACGTACGTACATCAGTTCGAGTTGCCATGACACATTAGCACAGTGATCCAGTTACCGATTCAAATCCCATAGTGGTAAAACTGGTAAGAGTATAAGCATTATGTGAAAGATTAGGGTTTGAAGATGTTATTGAAGGAGTATAATACAGTGAAATAAATTTGGGAAGAGAAAAAGGATAGGGACATGAAGAATTCAAAAGGTTAGAATTTGGGAGAACACAAAGAGTGGATGCACCTTCGCCATTGCAAACGATTTTGAGCCATGTCATTCAAGTTCTCTAACCATCGATTGGTATCATCTCGCGAATCCCAACCAGGTAGTCTACACTTACCAAAATGGCTCAGTCCACTTGTCAGTGACTTCATGGATTTGTGCCATGTTTCACACAAAGTGAGGATAATCAGTATACAATATCGTTAAGAGCCATAGAATAGCTTTGAATTGAAACATTGAAAACATCAAATTCGTATATAAAGAAAAAATATGTCAGTTTAATACCGTTCATGTAAATTGAAATAAATTATTCTATGTACTAAATGATATCGCTTTCGTCAAAGAGGATTGACTTCACTAATAAGACAGATAATACTTGTGGTGAGTGCTACTTATGTTGACAGATATAAGTAATGTGTAACAGAAGAGAATGTGGAATCCTTGCCAGAAGAAGATTGAGAAGATTGAACTAAAGAGAACAGGACGGGAAACAGTGAGTAATTGTGATAACAACAGAATTGAAAGAATCATGAAGTATATAAAGGAAGACTGAAGGAAGCTGTTCAAGCATGGTTTTCATATTTTATCAAAGTACTGTAGTTTTGCCTCACCTGGCTTCTCATTTACGTCATACTCACCATCAGTTGTAGTGATCGTAAACGGATGAGAATTCCAATCTATAATTAGAAGTACTGGAAATGTAATAGTGTAACTTCTTCACATTTAAGAATGTTGTTATCTCAATGCTTGAATGTGGAATACTTCATTTATTACCACATGTCACCATACAGTGTATCACAGAAGTTAGAGTAGTATATACAGGATTGTATTGTAAAGAATTCAATAGATTAGTATGGAAGATCTCTAGAGACTGTAGAATTTTCATAGTTTAAGTCATCTGCTTACTAGTGACTAGTTTCAAGTTACAATTCCAGCAGTTCTATTAAGAAGTCGTGACCAGTTGTATTCAATCATATAGAATATGAAACAGTTATCCACCTCAGGTAATCTAAGATGGTTGTGTAATATCGATAACTGGTTGGAATTGGACATGTGCACCAAAGTTGCAACCCAAATGGTCGTTGTCTATCATCATAAATCGGGTAAGCCATGTAATATGGACTGGTTAAAATGGACTTGTCCGAACTATGAAAAAACCGGATGATCTAAGTATCGGATCAACTTTTAAGTTACCTTCCATTGAATTTGTCACTTATGGATTGTGATTGAATTTAACTAGTTATACCATTGAGTTTCCATGTGTTTCAGTACCACTTCACACTTTAGAATGATGACAAAGTCAACCCTGATGTTCATTTTATCTGGTAAATCATGTAATCCTCAAGAGATTAGTATTGTCAAACGAAGGATCCAATTTGATCTGAACTATTTTGGTTCCAGAATAAAAAAACACTGAGGAAAAATTTATGACTAAGCTTCCAGGTTTTCCATGGTGGTCTAGCTTCAATTGACTCATGATCTCAACTACTGAAATCACTATAATATCCACAAAAACTCCTTCTGATAATAATCAACATTTGCTCACTAGTGATTGGCTTCAAGAGGTAAATTCCTGGAGTTCTAGTGAGAAGCAGTGACCAGTGGAGTTCAACCAGGTCTGTTGTGAGATATCAACTCACTGAAGACAATGGTGGATGTGTCGCTCAATTTCGTGGATTGGTTGAAGTTAGACATTAACACTGTTGGATGCCGGTCCGCTCAGTGGTCTAGAGGTTAAGCGTCCGCTTGGGAGACTTGAGGTCCTGGGTTCGAATCTCTCGAAGCGGGATCGTGGATGCCCAATGTTGAGTAGTCCCATAATAGGATAAAACGGCCGTCCAGTGCTTCCAGGTTTTCCATGAATTTAACATACCTTTAAAGCATGCACATTAATTTCAAGAAAAGATGGTGAGCAACCCAAAAGATTCATGTAAAGTAGTTGGAAGTTATCAACAGAAAACAATCCTCTACTTGAGTTTTCACTCTTACTTACTTACTTACGCCTGTTACTCCTAATGGAGCACAGGTCGCCGACCAGCATTCTCCACCCTACTCTGTCCTGGGCCTTCTTTTCTAGTTCTATCCAGTTTTTGTTCATTCTTCTTATGTCTGTCTCTATTTCTCGGCGTAATTTGTTCTTTGGTCTTCCTTTTCTCCTTTGACCTTCTGGATTCCATGTGAGGGCTTGTCTTATGACGCAATTGGGTGATTTCCTCAAAGTATGCCCTATCCACTTCCAGCGAGTTTTCACTCTAGTTAGTACTTATTATTAAGTCATTATTGTCATTATTGAGGGAACTTCTCCTCCATTATGAAATTCAAACCCATGTTATTCAGTTTCAAAGCTAGAAATTTCACCACTGAATTATTCATATACCGAGTGATTTCCTGTAAAATGAAGACATTTACATTGTTTGGTCGATAGATAGTAACTAATGCCATTTTTGTCTTGTACTTAGTACTATTTATATTTCATCGATAAAGTAGCAATGAGGTCACTAGTTTTAGCAACACTGTATCACGTGCACTATATTTTAGTGTCAATTATTTAGTGGCAGCCGGCAGAGAACTCTAGACACAGATTCCAGCAAAGTTGGAATTAATTAGTGAGGTGTATATAAATTCCATTCACACTACGAACTGAGTACATATGACATTGCTTACTAATAAGCGGCCAATCAGTATACCGAAGATTCAATTTACTTAGTTCACTTACCAACTACTTTCTGTTGTAATAGACATTGAGTTAAGGTGAGTGTTTCTGAAGGTATTATACTTACTGCAATATGGTTTTCCGTAAGTACATATTCAGTCTTCGAATTACTGTCAATCATCAGATAGGCAAGACCATATGTGAACAAAAGTTTAAAGATAGAACTTTTGTACACATGAATGATATTGTTCTACTAACAACTCTGTTCTTGGTAATCTACTTTGAACTATCAACTAACTAATGTGAATGTTGCAAATACTTTATTCAAACTGTATTCAACGTTCACGTGAATCTATACGTATTTCATAAACAGTTTACTAGTATATTCACTTTAATGATATTACAAAGATATATATTGAGATTAATGATATTTGAGTTGACTAGCCAAATAAAGCTAGACCACCATGGAAAACCTGGAAGTACCGGACGGCCTTTTCTTCTTATTGCGGGATTCCTTAGTAGTGCACATCCAGGATCCCGCTTCCGGGACTCGAACTCAGGACCTCCCGTCTCTCACGCGAACGCTTAACCTGTAGACTACTGGACCGGCATCTAATAGTGTGAATGTCTAACTTCAGCTAATCCACAAAATTCCGCCACCATCCACCATCATCTTTAGTGAGTTACTACCTCTACAACAGACCTTATTGAACTCCACTGGTTATGGTCCTTGGTTCGAATCCTGTGGGCGGGATTATGGATATGCACTGCTGAGGAGTCTTATATTAGGACGAAGTGGCCTTCCAGTACTTCCAGGTTTTCCATGGTGGTTTAGCTTTAATTGATTCATCAACTCAACCATTAAATCACTACAATCTTCACAAACCCCCCTTTTTAATAATGATATATTTGTTTACGATTTCAGTATACAACGAAATGAATTTTTGTTCTTGTTCAATGTTTATCTCTCTTCTTCCATGGATAGAAATTCGTTCTAAGTTAAATATAAAGGGATCATAACTTGAAATATTTATAAGGCCCTATTCCCTAATTAGTTTGATGACCCCTAGCTACTTTATTAACCCAATATGAGAGAATATTGAACTTACTATCACCATTATTATTATTATTATTATTATTATCAGTAGTAGTAACAGTAGTAGTAGTAGTAATAGCAGTAGTAGTTGTAGTAGTAGTAGTAGGAGGGAAAGTTGAAAGAGGAGGAAGGGTAGTAGTAGTAGTAGTAGTAGTAGTATAAGCATACTATAAACTAACAGGTACTGTTACAACACATGGAAACAACACAAGTAACTAAGATTGACCAAAGATCATCATCAATTAGATTATTAGATAGACACAAATAGCATAAACTGCAATACAATACAGACTGATAAATGATAAACATTAAATAATGAGAATATGTTTACATGAGAGGTCGACTTCAGGTTAATTTTTGGAACAAACCAAAAAGGGGTTTTATTCTATTAAAAATAATTTAGATGTAGACAAAACAGTGTGATATAAAGAATATAGGAAATATGTTAGAATAAGATGATAATGAAGAGACTATTATTAGTAATACTTACTTAATTACTTACTTACGCCTGCTACCCCGAATGGAGCATAGGCGAACGACCAGCATTCTCCAACACATTCTGTCCTCGACCTTCCTTTCTAGTTCTATCCAGCTGTTGTTTATTCTTCTCATATCTGTTTCCATTTCTCAGTGTAATGTGTTCTTTGATCTTCCTCTTCTCCTTCGACCTTCAGGATTCCATATGAGGGATTGCCTTGTGACACAGTTGGGTGCTTTCCTTAATGTGTGTCCTGTCCACTTCTAGTGCTTCTTCCTGATTTATTCCTCCACTAGAATCTGGTTTATTCTTCCCATTATTAGTAATAAATTAGTTTATTGTCTCAAATATGAACATCAAATGAATATCTACCATACTGTTGGGCTATTAATACCTTCTTAACGAATATGTTGAACTTGTTGAATGTCATTTAGACAATGTGAAATGACATAGAAATCTATAGGCGAACTACAATTATTATTATTGGGGTTTTGAGAAAACATTCTGTTATGTTGCGGAGAATGATGAAGACAGTTAGAGAAGGTGTTTGATGAGTCTTTTGAGGTAATTAGTAATATAGTTCTGAACAGATAGTTCAAATCTTACGAACTCGTAATAGGTGTCATCTTATCAGATACTAGTCATCCAATTCATTCACATCTTTATTCTTGTATTTCTTCTGATAAAACGAGGTGCCAATGTATTAGAACCCATTCCTGGAAGCAAAGGGATGAAGAACTCTACAATACCTCATCTAGCAAATATTCTATATGAAGAAAAGATTGATAGAGCTGACCTAGTCAATAACTTCTTTTGTACGGAGCTGAAACATGGAGAACTAACACATCCATCGTCAAGAAGGTACAAGTATTTATAAACAGTTGTCTACGCAAAATACTCAACATCCATTGGCCGGATACCATCAGCAACAGAGTTTTATGGGAGAGGACAAACCAGCTTCCAGCTGACGAGGAAATTAGGAAAAGACGTTGGAGGTGGATCGGACATACATTAAGGAAATCCCCAAACTGCATTATAAGGCAATCCCTAACTTGGAATCCTGAAGGGAAGCAGAAAAGAGGAAGGCCAAAGAACACATTACGCCGGAAAATTGAAACAGATATGAAAAGGACAAATAACAACTGGAAAGAACTGGAAAGGATTGCCCAGGACAGAGTTGGATGGAGAATGCTGGTGAGCGGCCTATGCTCCTCGACGAGGGTTAACAGGCGTAAGTAAGTAATTAAGCAGTCAATAACTTACATTATTATATAGTTTGCTGAATAAAAGTTATACAGATTCTTATCTTGTTAGAAGGTACTTCATGTAGTTCCAAATAGTTTGTTTACCTATTATATATATTTGTAATAAGAATTATTGTCATAAAACAACAACCTTAAACTAATGGACTAAATTTAGTGCTCCTAAGGTGTTTTGAAGGAGTCAACAAGGGTCATGAGTGACTAGGAGTAGTATCCAGAAAGCGAGTCTCATCTTATTTAGGACTCATTAGCTTGATGTATTTTCATCCATGTGAATACGTACACCTAGACCCGAACCTAGTTCTTACCATTTGAAATACTAATACGTTATCCGCTAGGTTACAGGATCACAATAACTACGAACTTAGTCAATGTATGTAGTATTTTATTTTTATTTTCATTTACCAGTAGATGGTATTTCAGATTGTATTTGACCATGCTGTGATAGCATGTCGACTTTTTTGTAACTATGATCAACTGCTGAGACTATAATTTATGGACGACCTTTGAGCGATGCTAAAGTAACCTTGAGAATGTCCACCTATTGACTAGGGCCAAATGAGGGTTTTAGATTCGTGTGAAGGATAAGGATTGTGGTTTACAGTTGGTGGTTAGGGATAGGTATTAGGTTTAGGGTTTTCATCACGAACTAATATCAGCTAAAATGCCAAGACGCTATTTAATCAAATGGATAAAGAATTTTGCACCGAAATCCAAGACCTGTTATCGTGAATCTGATTCACTTGGTATTGTTTGTTTGGATCTTCCCATTGATATTTAGGACTGCAATTGATCAGTCTCTTATTGGCGGCATATGTGCATACTGTGCGTATTGCCTCGATATAGCCTGAATTCACAAGCATAATAAGCAAAAATGGATAGTGTCTAGCGGTGGATAACGCGATGGCGTTTGAAGCGATCGGTACTGGGTTCGAGTTCCAGAGTGAACATCAACTCTGAGATGGAGGTAAATCCAGCTGACGAGTCCCAAATAGGATGAAACGCGCATCAAACTGTATTCCACTTCTAGCCACTATCCATCTTTGCTTGTAAATCTAATTGGTTCGTCCATAAATTATAATCTCACCGATCAACTTGTGGCTGAAGATAGTATTGAACATTCATTGAATGAGATTATTTGTCAACAGAGACTAATCGAAGGTAGTCTTGAATGCTACTAAAAGAAATATACAAGTCCCTACAAATAGTGTTAGTTACATTACTTAATTCTATTTGTTTGATGGCAGTAAAGAATTCTTAGAATAAAATCTAAAATATTGTAAATTGTTCTTATCTTACACCCATTTCAATGACAAACATCCAATAAAATATGCAAGAAATGTTTCGTATCAACAATGATTAACTCTCATTTGTCTTCCATCCTCAAATGCTTTTTGACCAGTTTTAGACTTGTAACATCTGCTTTTGTTGCTGTTGTTGTTAATTACATAATAAAATTAATGTATGAACTCTGTTAAGTCCTTGATCTGTCTACTCACTTTCGTGCGGAGGATAATTTGTCTAATGTGGATTAAGACCTTGACGTTATAGACTGACTGGCTTAACCTTGAGACTAGTATTCATGAGTTCAAAGTGGGGTAGAGAGACGAAAACTATTCTATCACCTGATTGGCAGTCACGCGCGAGAGAGAAGACAAGACAACTGGAATACTACTCGCTTTACTCCAAATTCCGACTGGTACCCGAATTCAGATTAGTGTAAAAAGATACATGAATAAATAGATGACTAACCCGATCACAACGTACAATAATTAGGAAGTTAAACATTAACACTGTTGGATGCCGGCTCAGTGGTCTATCGGTTAAGTGCTCTGGCGCGAAACTGACAGGTCCTGGGTTCGAATCTCGAGAGGCGGTATTGTGGATGCGTACTGCTGAGGAGTCCCAAAAACAGGACGAGTTGACCGTTCAATGCTTCCAGGTTTTCCATAGTGGTCTAGCTTCAATTGACTCATTATTTCAACCATATGAAATTACTAAAACCTCCACAAAACCCCCTTCTGATAAATACAATCATGTCTAAAACTGGAGGATTTGAGTAGGAAGTCGAGTACAAAGGATTATGTCTAAATTACAATAACTTTGGAACAGAAAAGGTTATGTCAGTGAATCATACATCAAACGAAAACGTATGATCTGTTGAATAGATTAGGAGCAAAAGTAAATTTTACTGTTATACAAGCTTTGAATTAAATGAAATCACGTCCCCATAAAATAGTTTCCGTAGTTTGTCTAGACTTCTTGTTTCTCTATTCACATCAAACTCCATCATAATTGCCTTTGATTTCTCTAGACAACAAACAAGGAGGAAAACATGTCAGTTGTTATGTTGGTTTACTTTGAATTTTTTTGTAATTAATTCCTAAATAGGTCGTTAACTTTTCTGAATGTGAATGTATATGATTGGTCTATTTGAGAGACAAACCTAGAACAGGAACGTTGATTACAGTATTTGATTAATTATTAGATTCAGATGTTTAGAAAAGGAATCATAATTAGTGAGTGAGTGAATAGGAAGTGAGATATTAAAGATTAACCATAAACCTAAAGAAGTTGATATAACAATTGGACAATGATGATACCAGGCACTTTTAAACATTTTGACTAGAAGACAAGATATTGGATCTTAAGTATTGTCGTATAAATTTAAAACTACTAAACTGGGTATCTATGGGATAGAAGAAATATCTCATGCCCTAAGTTATGACTAGAATGATTGATTGATAGTCTCTTTAACTATTAGATCATGCACCAATCGAATTATGATTGATGGAGAAGCATTTGAGGATGTGAAAACCTGTACAGAGCTGGGCAGCATCATCGATGAACACGGTGGATCTGATGCAGATGTGAGGGTGTGGATCGGCAAAGCAACAGCAATATATCTACAACTGAAGAATATCTGGAACTTAAAACAACTGCCAACAAACACCAAAGTCACAATCTTCAATACAAATGTCAAGACAGTCCTACTGTATGGGACCGAAACTTGGAGAACTACGAAAACCATCATTCAGGAGATACAGGTGTTTATTAACAACTGTCTAAGCAAGATACTTCGGATCCGTCGACCGGACACTATCAACAACATTCTACTGTTAGAGAGAAAAAACCGGATTCCAGTGGAGGAATAAATGAGGAAAAAGCACTGGAAGTATACAGGACACACATTGAGGAAAGCAGCCAACTGCTTTACAAGACAAGCTTTCACATGCAATACTGACAACCATAGGAGAAGAGGAAGACCAAAGAACACATTACGCTGAGAAATAGAGACAGACATGAGAAAAATGAATAAAAGTTGGATAAAACTAGAAAGGAAGGCTCAGGACAGAGTGTGTTGGAGAATGCTGGTCGGTGGCCTATGCTCCATTGGGAGTAATAGGCGTTAGTAAGTAAGTAATTAGATCATTATCAATACTAAATATCTACCAAGTTATTTATATTGAAGGATTATTTACCACTATAAATCTAATATAGAAATGATGAATCAATGAAAAAAACAAACAAAACAAACACAAATCGGCTACCAAATACACAAATATGAATGTTACAAACAAAAGGCAAAGTATACCATACCGACTTTATTTTGTCATATAATCAATAATTTTGTTTGTTTGTTTGTTTTATTATCCAAAGTTATATTTTATGTTGCTACATTATAATTATTTATGTTATATTGTATTTACTACTTATTTGTTTACCATTAGTAATGCGGTGTAGGTTACTTATATCTACATAAGTAGTATATATAATGATGTTCGGTCATTGAATGTATTTCAGTAGAAGATCAACAAAGAGAGGACGGGAACGGAACGCGATTAGTATGAAAATGCATGAACAATAATAATCAAAGACAATGGACTGATATTTACAGAAGGAACAGTCAAGATTGAGACAATTGATTAGTAGAAATTCACTTAGTATTACTTGTTTGAATCTTCCCATTGATGTTTTAAGACTGCAACTGGTCAGTCTCTTATTGGCATATGTACATACTGTGTGTATTGCCTCGATATAGCCTTAATTCACAAGCATTGTAAGCAAAGTGAGCATCAACTCTGAGATGCAGGTACATCCAGGTGATTATTCCCAATCTTAGCACTGTGCCAAAACAATGACGTTCGATCGGTATGAGCAGTCTAGCGTCCTTATTGGTCCCTTGTCCGTCTAGCCCTTCCAATTGAGTCCAAAACACCAATTGCAGTTTCTACTATGTGAATCGTTTATTTCAAGCATACTCGGTTTATATACCAGACAGACAGACCTCAGCACACCATAAAATAGAAAATAATATTTGTACAAGATCAAGCCGAATGTGGCTGTGAACGTGCGATACAATGGTCAATAAACTGAATATAATTTTGGGACATTAAATCGTATAATAATAATCCATAGGTCAAAATGAAGCTTATAATAAGATGAATATAGATATACACAATCTAATTACTCAATAGTTAAACAATAAGATTCTATATAGAATAATCGTCCATTAATAAGTCCCGGAAGTTACCTGTACTTATGTTTTCATTAGGATATAACACCTCCCCTTTTTTGAAGCATCATGGATAATAACGATCCTTAGGATTTATTTTTATACGATTAGGTTTCCGCCTGATGCGATGCGACCGTCTCAGGAGTGTTGTACACGTCTTCTTGTTATACGGGTCCTTTTTTTTAATTTCATTATCCGACTCAGTTAATATGTTTAATGGTATATCATGCTTTCTATCACTTCCTATCTCCCACTCCTGTTTGGTTGGCTGTATCTGGTTTGCATGTTGTACCCATATCTTTTGTCCGACTTTCACTTCATAAATAACTTTCCCTTTTCTTCGGACTATGATGCCAAACTTCCAGGTTTGCTTTACTCCCTGGAAATCTCTTGCTATTACCGCTTGTCCCACACTAGACCTTCTGGGTAAGGCACCATGTCTTTTGTTGAATTGCCGTTCCATTCGTTTATTCTTACGGAGACTGGCTTCATTTGTTCCATAGGTATTCTAATCTTTCTTACAAAAATTGCTTCTGTCGGACTTTCTTGATTATTTGTTGCTGGGCTGTGGGGTGCGCGGTAGCTTAGTGAAAATCGTTGAATTATATCTTCTATTTCTCCTTCCCCTTCGGCTTTAAGTAACGCTCTTTTAAAAGTGTCCATGAACCTTTCGAATAAACCGTTAGACTGTGGATGGTATGGGGGTGTCTTAATATGCCTAACGCATTGGCAACTCAGAACCTCGAAAATTCAGCAGAGGTAAACTGTGGTCCATTATCCGACACCAATATATCAGGACACCCAAAACAGCTGAATACTTGCCTCAGTTTCTTCATAGTAGCTTGTGTCGAAACAGATTTCATGTAGTGGACTTCTGGCCACTTGGAGAAAGCATCAACGATTATCAAGAACTGTTTTCCGTTTATAGGACCGGCGAAATTTACATGCACTCTTGACCACGGATTTGACGGTGTTCTCCAACTTTTTATTTCCGTCTTGCGAGGGGCTTTCATGGCTTTTGCACATGCGAAAGATCTCGCAACATGTTCTTCAATCTGCGCATCAATATTCGGCCAATATACATAACCGCGTGCTAGTGCTTTCATCCGTGCTACTCCTGGGTGTGCAGCGTGCAGTTCTAACATCGTCATCCGGCGTGGGCTTGTGGGTACAATGACTCGGTTTCCAATCATTAGGCACCCGTCCACGAGCGATAAAGAATTCCGTCGGTGAGCATACTGTGCAATGTTTTTGCTGTCTATATGAGCAGGCCAACCATGTTCAAGGTAACTTATAATCCGCTTCAGCTCGCCGTCTTCTTGAGTATAGCGTTTAATGTCTTCAGCGAATAATGGTGTTGCTTTTATAGCAACTTGTAGTATTTGTTGGATATCTTCCTCCAATCATATCGTTGCAATAATAGAATCTTCGCTTTTCTGCTTCTGATTTGCAATTAGTCGAGATAAAACATCAGGTTGTCCAAACTTTTCAGTTGATTTATATAGAGTTCAGAAATCATAAGCAAGTAGTGTAATAGCCCAGCGTTGTAATCGATTAGCTGTATATGCAGGAATACCTGACTTCGACCCAAATATAGATAAAAGCGGCTTGTGATCTGTTAGAAGAGTAACTCGACGTCCATAAATCATTTTATGAAATTTCTTTACTGCAAAAACTATAGTTAGTCCTTCTTTCTCAATCTGACTATATTTTCGTTCAGCTGGGTTAAGTGTTCGGGATACATGAGCGATTGGCTTTTCTTTACCATCAGGAAAACGATGGCTGACAACAGCCCCAATTCCATAGTTGGAAGCATCAGCAGTCATAATTATTTCAAGGTTAGGATTGTAATGAGTCAGCAACAGTTTAGAAGATAGAATCCTTTTTATTTCGTCGAAACAATGTTGGCATTCCTTTGTCCAGTGCCATGTTGCATTAGCCCTCAAAAGTTGACTTAATGGGTGTCGCAATTTATACCTATGGGGTACAAGCATGCTATAATATCCAATCATCCCCCAAAATGAATGAAGGGTTGTAACATCAGTTGGTCATATTTTGGGCATATTTTTGATGGCATTTATATTATCTGGATCTGGTCGGAGGCTATCTTTATCAAATATATATCCAAGGTATTTAACAGACTCCAGCATAAATTCACATTTTTCTTTTTGTAATTGAAAACCGGCTTGCGATATTTTATTGAGCACCACGTCTAACCGACCCATTAGTTCGCGAGCAGAAGAAGCAACAAATAAAATTTTATCCAAGTAAACTGCTACACCTTCCAGGTTAGACAACATAGTATCCATTATCTGTTGGAAAATTGCTGGAGCTGGTTTTACGCCAAACGGTAATCGGCTAAACTGATAAAGTCCACTGTGGGTATTAATGGTTAATAACTTCTTCGAATCTTCATCAACTTCCGCTTGTGAGTAAGCTTCAGATAAATTAAGTTTGGAAAAGTAACGTCCACCGTTTAGTTTAATAAATAAATCTCCTGGCAAAGGAAGTGGATATGAGTGATTTTGTAAAGCATCGTTTAATCCTATTGAAAAGTCTGCACACAGGCGAATAGTTCCGTTTGCTAACTGCACTACTACTATTGGTTCTGCCCATGCTGAATAATTAACCGGTTGTATAACACCCAGTTTCTCTAATCGATCTAATTCCTTGTCAACTTTATCGGTGGCTGCATACGGGACTTGGCATTTGGACAAAAACAGGTTTTACATCCTGTCGTAAGTATAATTTTGCCTTTCCAATGGTACAGCATCCCAATTTATTCTGGAACAAATTCATATGTTTCTTCAAGAGGTCTTCTATCGTTATAGCTTTCTTAGTTAAATGAACTATGGGTAGATCTCTAGGACTATTTGTGCACTTCATCGTGCATATTTCACTCAATGGTACATCCCATAGATTTAGTTTATCTATCCAATCTATTCCAATAAGGTCTAAATCATGCCTGTTCGTTAAATAACAATTCCCTGTAAAGTAGTTATCTCGGAATTTAACAGAGCATTTTATGATTCCAACAAGCTTTAATATATCTCCGGATGCATTCCGTGCAGTGTGCTCAGTTGGTAATACTTTCGGACAACCAATTAAATTCCATGTCCGTTTAGAGATTAATGTGATATCTGATGCTGTATCCAATTGTAATCGGACATGAACACCATTCACCAATAATTCCACATACCATCTTTTATCTGCTATGCTTAGAGCCAGTGTAGAATATATACTGTTTATATATTTGTTTTGATACTGGTGAGGACGCTTCGTTGGCTTTGATCTCAAACTTTCTCTAGTTCGGCAAACTGATTCTTTATGACCAAATTTATTGCACATAGTGAATATATGATTTCTAAACCGGCGAAATCTCGAGAAGTGCCGCGCGCCACAATACCAACATTTAGTTGAAGGTTTAGGAATTTTCGTGTGATATTTATAACTTTTGGCACTATTTTGTCGTTGACCTGTCTTAACAGGATGAACAGAATGCTTATAAAGCTTGTGACTTCAGGCAATATCGAGGCAGTCCGCACAGGATGTACATATATCAACAAGAGACTGATCAATCGCAGGCCAAAATAACAATAGGAAGATACAAGTAAACAAAACCAAGTAAACGTTAATGATTTATGTTTGTTATTCAATTGATCGATCGAAGTTTTGGGATTAGATATACATTAAATTTGTCCAATTATCACAAACATATGTCAGTCAGATAAGAAACTGTTTGTATTGCTAATGGCTTATTGATGACCCCTGTGACTGAGATATTAGGTAGCTCATGTTTGAATCCTATTGGGAGCAGCAGCTTTAATATGATTATAGTCAGGAATTATTGACAGATAACAATTAGAAAAAAGCGTACGACTAAGATCTTCGCCTAATAGTCTCCAATTACTAAACTTTCTTAGCACAAAACTAAATGACACAGCTACATTTGAATGAGTGTTGTGTTTTAACATATATAAGATATGACAAGTTGGTCGCGCAATTTCGTGGATTGGTTGAGGTTAGAAATTAACACCGTAGGATACCGGCTCAGTGGTCTGTCGCTTAAGTGCTCTGGCGCGAGACTGGTAGGTCCTGGGTTCGAATCTCGCGAGTGCAGGATCGTGGATGCGCACTGCCACTGAGAAGTCCCAAAAATAGGACGAGATGGCCATCCAGTGCTTCCAGGTTTTCTATGTTGATCTAGCTTCAATTGACTCATGATTTCAACTATGAAAATACTAAATTTCCACAAAACTTCTTCGGAACTTACAAATTAACCTCAACTACCTAATATAAAATGATATTCACATTGAATTGATTACCCAAAAATACCTTCTAGATTGGTAAATTTTTTTTTAAATGTCTAATTTAGGGTGATTATAATTTTGACAGTTTGATAGTGTAGTCAGATCAGTAATGAAATAAGGTTACTTATACAGATACAGTCGGATACACTTGGTTACACTCGGGTACACTCAGATACAGCATACACCCAGATACAATATACATAGTGATAATGGATAACATGGATAGTATTATATAATAAGTAATTTATAATGAATATAAAACAAATAGGTCAATAAGTCAAGTTAAGGGGAAATATTAAAAACGAAATGATTTGAATTCACTCGGTACCTCAAATGATCAAATTTGACTAAGGTTAATCATTAATGACCCTTTTGTTTCTATACTGAATTTAGGTTTTTTTCTGTCTGTTCATGTAATCATTTCAAATGCTTCTCTTTCTTTCCTTTTTTTAATAAACCTATAAAAAAGGTAAATGAAAGCTAAAGGTTATAATTAGAAAGAGGTTTTTGGTAGAGATTTTAGTAATTTTAAAGTTGAAATCTGGGACGGAAACCTGGAGAATTACGGAAGCTATCATCCAGAAGTTATAGGTGTTTGTTAAGAGTTGTCTACGCATAATACTTCGGATCCGTTAGCCAGACACTATCAACAACATTCTTCTGTGGGAGAGAACAAACCAGATTACAGTAAAGGAAGAAATCAGACGAAGAGCTGGAAGTGGTTAGGAAACACAATGAGAAAAGTACCCAACTACGTCACAAGGCAAGCCCTCACATGGAACCCTGAAGGTCTAAAGAGAATAGGAAGACCAAAGAACACATTACGCTGAGAAATGGAAACAGATATGAGAAGAATGAAGAAAAGCTGGGTAGAACTAGAAAGGAAGGCCGAGGACAGAGTGTGTTTGAGAATGCTGATCGGTAGCTTATGCTCCATTGGGAGTAAAAGGCGTAAGTAAGTAGTAGTTGAAATCACGAGTCAATTGAAGCTAGACCACTATGGAAAACCTGGAAGCACTGGACGGGCGCTTCATCCCATTCTGAGACTCCTCAGCAGCGCTCGAGACTGATAGATCCTGGGTTTGAATCTGGCGAGGTGGGATCGTGGATGCGCACTGCCACTGAGGAGTCCCACAATAGAACAAAATGGCCGTCTAATGCTTCCACGATTTCCATGGTGGCCTAGCTTCAATTGACTCATGATTTCGACTAAACGTTATAAAACTTTCTTTTTTTTTACTGAATGTATATGAACTAACACATTTGATTATCATAAATACAGTTAATCGAAATTATCAGAAAGGGATTTCATGGATATTTTAGTAATTTAACAGTTGAATTCAGCAGCCAATTAGAGCTAGACCACCAAGGAAAACGTGGAAGCATTGGATGGCCACTTCGTCCTAGTATGGGACTCCTTAACAGTGCATATCCACGAACCCGCTCATGGGATTCGAAACCAGAACCTATCGGTCCCGTGGATTGGTTGAAGTTAGACAGTAACACCGTTTGATGCCGACTCAGTGATCTAGAGTTTAAGAGTTCACATGCGAAACCAAAGGTTTTCGGTTTGAGTCTCACATATGGGATCATAAATAGGCCGTAAGCCAATTCGTTATGATGTTATGTCAGGCTTTTTATCACGTGAATTATCAACCAGTCGAAATACACGTTTTTCAATCTTAACACTGTGCCAAATCAACGACATTCAACTGGTATGAGCAGTCTAGCGTCCTTATTGGTCCATTGTCCGTCTAGCCCGTCCAGTTGAGTCCAGAACACCATTTACAGCTTCTGCTATGTGAATCGTTTATTTCAAGCACGCTCCCTTTATATACCAGACAGATAGACCGCATCACACCATAAAATAGAAAATAATATTTGTACAAGATCAAGCCGAATGTGGCTGTGAACGTGCGATACAATGGTCAATAAACTGAATATAATTTTGGGACATTAAATCGTATAATAATAATCCATAGGTCAAAATGAAGCTTATAATAAGATGAATATAGATATACACAATCTAATTACTCAATAGTTATGATACATCTTAAGCATCTATCATAACACGCTTTTGATATGTTCACTGAGAATTACATCTCTATGAAAAAAACATCCTTTCAGTGCGAAACTAAAAATAAACGGGTTGAAAGAATGAAGAATCTCTGTTACCCTTAGTAAAACATGGTTCCTTCATTTGATAAAATTTAAAAAAAATACGACTTCTAACAGTATTTCTAAATATTTCTTTGTATAATGCTCAATCGACATTCTCTTAAAAAGACATCGTTAAAATGAATCAGAATAATCGTTTTAATTTTTTGTTTAAATAATTTAACTACTAACAAAACTTTCAGTAGTAATGCCTCATTATTTCCACCTGTGTTATAAATTCCATTCATTTAAATTTACCACCGAAATAATTATTACTTTTGATAGCCCAGATTGTTTCCTTGAAAGAAATTACTCCTCCAAATTTTTCTCAATTCGTACACAATATATAGTTTGACATAAGTATCAAAGACAATTAACAAAGAAAATAGTGTTTAATACAAATTAAATTCACTTAGTATTGTATGTTTGAATCTTCCCATCGATGTGTTAGGACTACAATTGGTCAGTCTCTAATCGGCATATGTGCATACTGTGCTTATTGTCTCGATATAGCCTTATTTCACAAGCATTGTAAGCAAAGATGAATAGTGGCTAACAGTGGAATCCAGGACGCGCGTTTCGTCCTATTAGGGACTCGTCAGCTGGATGTGCCTGCGTCTCAGAGTTGATGTTCACTATGGGACTCGAACTCAGTACCCTCGCTTCAAACGCCATTGCGTTATCCACTCAGTTACTGAGTCCTGATAGCCATTTGCTTGTGCGATGGGATGAAGTTTAAATTCTTTTGGTATTGTTTGTTTGAATCTTCCTATTGATGTTTAGAACTGCAACTGGTCAGTTTCTAATTGGATTCCACTGCTATCCACTATCCTTCTTTGCTTTATGCAGATGTTTCTCTCTCATCCATGATTTTTTTTAGTTCGAGATCTACATATCCATAGTATACATAATGAGAGAAACATGATAAATCAACTATGCCTTACCATCGTAACATACTACTTATGTGGATATAAGTAATCCACACCAGACTTAGTCTACTTATGTTCTTCATATACTGTTAACTAAAAGACACTCTATGTTTACTAAGCTTTGATAACAATACTGTACTCCAAAATGCTATTACCTATGACTATACATTTTGCTAACATTTTGCCATTGTTTAAATCCTTATGACAATTGTTCAATCAAAGTGAATTAGGAATCATTACTTTTCAAATACTGCGCACTTTTGATTACGAATTCCTGTTTCTATTAACCTAACAATGCCTATAAGCCGGTATTCATTTACAATAATTGTCAGAATAAATAGTATATAGTTATTATTAGCAATCGAAAAAGAAGATATGCTATTAACTAGACGTTCTATCAGTACAGTTGAAATAGAGCTAAACGTCTTCAGTAGTACACTATATCCAGAAGATACAAGATTCACCTGATGCTGACCTTGAAGATGACCTTGACGAAGAGGGCGGATTTCTCGCTGAATATCATGATTTTGATGATGGAGATGATTGTAGGAATGGTCACGATGACGATGTGAGTGGAGAAGACGACGAAAAGCATGATGGTGTGATTCACTTGATGCTGACCTTGAAGATGACCTTGACGAAGAGGGCGGATTTCTCGCTGAATATCATGATTTTGATGATGGAGATGATTGTAGGAATGGTCACGATGACGATGTGAGTGGAGAAGACGACGAAAAGCATGATGGTGTGATTCACTTGATGCTGACCTTGAAGATGACCTTGACGAAGAGGGCGGATTTCTCGCTGAATATCATGATTTTGATGATGGAGATGATTGTAGGAATGGTCACGATGACGATGTGAGTGGAGAAGACGACGAAAAGCATGATGGTGTGATTCCCTTGATGCTGACCTTGAAGATGACCTTGACGAAGAGGGCGGATTTCTCGCTGAATATCATGATTTTGATGATGGAGATGATTGTAGGAATGGTCACGATGACGATGTGAGTGGAGAAGACGACGAAAAGCATGATGGTGTGATTCACTTGATGCTGACCTTGAAGATGACCTTGACGAAGAGGGCGGATTTCTCGCTGAATATCATGATTTTGATGATGGAGATGATTGTAGGAATGGTCACGATGACGATGTGAGTGGAGAAGACGACGAAAAGCATGATGGTGTGATTCACTTGATGCTGACCTTGAAGATGACCTTGACGAAGAGGGCGGATTTCTCGCTGAATATCATGATTTTGATGATGGAGATGATTGTAGGAATGGTCACGATGACGATGTGAGTGAGAAGACGACGAAAAGCATGA
>NC_031498.1:31843576-31937989 GCF_000237925.1 Schistosoma mansoni | reverse complement strand
TGTAGTTATCACATTTGCTGACATCGCCTTTCTTTGATATTTTGATCAGAAAGCCTTCTATTCAGCCTGTTGGTACTTGTTATTTATCCCAAATCTTACTGAGGAGAATGTGGAGTATCTTTCCAGTTGCTGCTACATCTGCTTTCAGTGCCTCTGCTAAAATGTTGTCTGGTCCTGTTGCTTTGTCTCTCTTCATTTGTCTGATGGCCATGCTGATCTTTTCAATTGCTGGTTGGCCAACATCTATTGGGAGGTTCGCGAGTGACGCTTTGAGTTTTTCTGCTCCAGTTCCGCTAGTATTGATTGCTGCCTTCTAGTTCCTCCTTTCTTCAACCTTATCCAGTGTACCAGCAGTGATCCATCACTTGTGCTGGTGCTTCTTGTGGTCCAGAACCTCCTGGCATGTTGAAGTGATTGCCTCTTTTATCTCTTTCCAGTTGCTCCCTATAGACGAAAAGCATGATGGTGTGATTCACTTGATGCTGACCTTGAAGATGACCTTGACGAAGAGGGCGGATTTCTCGCTGAATATCATGATTTTGATGATGGAGATGATTGTAGGAATGGTCACGATGACGATGTGAGTGGAGAAGACGACGAAAAGCATGATGGTGTGATTCACTTGATGCTGACCTTGAAGATGACCTTGACGAAGAGGGCGGATTTCTCGCTGAATATCATGATTTTGATGATGGAGATGATTGTAGGAATGGTCACGATGACGATGTGAGTGGAGAAGACGACGAAAAGCATGATGGTGTGATTCACTTGATGCTGACCTTGAAGATGACCTTGACGAAGAGGGCGGATTTCTCGCTGAATATCATGATTTTGATGATGGAGATGATTGTAGGAATGGTCACGATGACGATGTGAGTGGAGAAGACGACGAAAAGCATGATGGTGTGATTCACTTGATGCTGACCTTGAAGATGACCTTGACGAAGAGGGCGGATTTCTCGCTGAATATCATGATTTTGATGATGGAGATGATTGTAGGAATGGTCACGATGACGATGTGAGTGGAGAAGACGACGAAAAGCATGATGGTGTGATTCACTTGATGCTGACCTTGAAGATGACCTTGACGAAGAGGGCGGATTTCTCGCTGAATATCATGATTTTGATGATGGAGATGATTGTAGGAATGGTCACGATGACGATGTGAGTGGAGAAGACGACGAAAAGCATGATGGTGTGATTCACTTGATGCTGACCTTGAAGATGACCTTGACGAAGAGGGCGGATTTCTCGCTGAATATCATGATTTTGATGATGGAGATGATTGTAGGAATGGTCACGATGACGATGTGAGTGGAGAAGACGACGAAAAGCATGATGGTGTGATTCACTTGATGCTGACCTTGAAGATGACCTTGACGAAGAGGGCGGATTTCTCGCTGAATATCATGATTTTGATGATGGAGATGATTGTAGGAATGGTCACGATGACGATTTGTCTGGAGATGACCTACTGATATTTGCAGAAAATTTAGTGAAGATTGAGACAATTGTTTTTTAGATTGTAAATTACCTTTTTACGATCTGGTTGTCAGATTTTAGTGAGATAGTCTGTAATTTTTGTGCCGAACGCTTTCGTTTTTACTCATCACAGAAGGGAGTGATACATCTAGGAAGAAATAAGCTTTTTCGAATTATCGATATTGTATGAGACGTCAAAGTTGGAACAAATATTTTCTTACTAGAAAGACTATAGTGTCATGCTTACGGATGAATTGAGTAGCAAAGGTCAATTTCATTTCACTTACAGAGTACTTATAATTATCTACAACTAGAAGTAAAATGATTTACAATCTACTTTACAAATTTGTATGTCGTACGTATAGTAGATACAGAAAATGTATTCAAGTGTTCAATGAATGAACAGACACATGATGTACAATCAATGTTGATGACAGTTTCAACATGAGCATTGTAATTAGTTCATGCCTAAAAAACTTATACACTTGAATATGATAATATGATCAATCATCAGTTACTTCACTAACCAGGACTGGCCTGCGTCAACACCCGAACTAAGGATAGGGAGTGAAGTAGTCGAACGCGTCGACAACTTCACTTATCTTGGAAGTCTGATCAGCCTTAATGGGTTGGTGTCTGACGAAATCTCAGCACGGATTCAAAAAGCTCGTTTGGCTTTTGCCAACTTACGTCACCTATGGCGTAGACGAGATATCCGTCTATCAATTAAGGGACGAGTATACTGCGCATCAGTTCGTTCTGTTCTACTTTACGGCTGTGAAACATGGCCATTAAGAGTAGAAGATACTCGTAGGTTACTAGTATTTGACCACAGATGCCTTAGAAATATTGCTCGCATCTGCTGGGATAACCGGGTAAGTAATAGTGAGGTTAGACGCAGGGTATTAGGGAACGATGGTAAATCAGTTGATGAGGTGATGAATCTTCATCGACTGAGATGGTTGGGCCATGTGTTACGTATGCCTGAACACCGATTACCGCGACGCGCTATGATGACTAGTATTGGGGACGGTTGGAAGAGAGTTAGGGGCGGCCAAACCAAAACATGGCATCAGTGCTTGAAGTCACTAACTTCTAGTCTGAGCCATGTTGGCAGATGCAGACTACCTGGTTGGGGTCCGCGTGACTATCGTAACCAATGGTTGGAGACTCTGTGTGACATGGCTCAGAATCGACCACAATGGCGTAGGTGTATACACTCTTTATCTTCCCTTAAACCTTGAGACTAAAATTGCTTCATATCTCTCTTCCTTCCTATACTATATCCTTATATACAACCTATAATTTATATACTACTACCAACACTAAATTAACTACTATTAATCCGGTGTTGATCTTGTTGTGCTAACGAGGTATGGCAACTTGGACCGATGCATATATGTGCCTGGTCCTACGTTGTAGCTGACTGACTGACTGACTTCACTAACCTTTGAAATAAGCAGCAATTAGATATTTAGTCGAATTAATGTGTAATCAACTTCATGAATTATCTCATAGACCCTAGATTCTCGTTGTTAGTAGCTCAGATCAGATAAGATTACTTACATTACCTACAAAATACTTACTTACTTACGCCTGTTACTCCCAATGGAGCATAGGCCGCCGACCAGCAGTCTCCAATCCACTCTGTCCTGAGCCTTCTTTTCTAGTTCTATCCATTTTTTGTTCATTCTTCTCATTTATCTCTCCATTTCTCGGCATAATGTGTTCTTTGGTCTTCCTCTTCTTCTTTGACCTTCAGGATTCCATGTGAGGGCTTGTCTTGCGACACAATTGGGTGATTTCCTCAAAGTATGCTCAATCCACTTCCAACGCTTCTTCCTGATTTCTTCCTCTACTGGACGGAATCTGGTTTGTTGTCTCCCACAGTAACTTGTTGTCGATAGTGTCTGGCCATCGGGTCAGAAGTATCTTGCATAGACAACTGTTAATAAACACTTGTATCTTCTGGATGATAGCTTTCGTAGTTCTCCACGTCTCCGCCCCATACAGTAGAACTGTCTTGACATTTGTATTGAAAATTCTGATTTTGGTGTTGGTTGACAGTCAGTTGTTTTGAGTTCCAGATGTTTTTCAGTTGTAAATATACTGCTCTTGTTTTGCCGATCCTTACCCTCACATCTGCATCTGATCCACTGTGTTCATCAACTCTGCCTGTAGCTCCTCCGGGGGCTACTGCCAGTCCCAAGCCAGGGTAAAAGAGAAGGGTTGGGCATGGGGTTAGCGACCCCATCCCGTAGAAAACCAACTCTCTAAAAAAACGCTAACCAGAAAAAATTATTCAAACCTACAATATACGGCAGCTGAAATTTCTACATTCGATTGACTCTAAAGTGTATTAGTTATAAGGACTAAACAAACACATTTCAAGTATCTAAGAAAAGAATTAGGAATTTATGAGTAGGAAAATATAAACTTATGTGTTATAGGCACCTTAGTCCCTTCTATTTGAGTTGATTAATCATGTTTCTCTCATTATGCATACTACGGATATATAGATCTCGAACTAAAAATAATATCGTGGATATCGCGGCTAGCAGTGGAATCCAATGAGAGACTGATCAGTTGCAGTCCTAAAAACATCAATGGGATGATTCTGTAGGAAGCCCATTCAACTATTGTATTATTTGTATGCTCTCTGTAATCTGAACGTTTAATCCACTTTTTAAATTTATGTGTTAGTCTGATTGATCGCATGTGTCTGTACATCAATCTTTATTCTATTCTCTCATTGGTTGTACATAAAGACAATCAATAATTTATCCATAATCTATAAACACTCATAAATATTGATATTGATTTTCAACACACACACAGCAGCCCCAGCAGCAGTAGGTCTCAATATAAACAAATGGAAAAGCAAGACTATCCGATACAATACAGCATGCACCAATCAAATTACACTTGCCGGAGAAGCTTTGGAGGATGTGAAACCCTTTACATATCTGGGCAGCATCATTGATGAACACGGTGGATCAGATGCAGATGTGAGGGTAAGGATCGGCAAAACAAGAGCAGTATATTTACAACTGAAAAACATCTGGAACTCAAAACAACTGACTGTCAACCAACACCAAAATCAGAATTTTCAATACAAATGTCAAGACAGTTCTACTGTATGGGGCGGAGACGTGGAGAACTACGAAAGCTATCATCCAGAAGATACAAGTGTTTATTAACAGTTGTCTATGCAAGATACTTCTGACCCGATGGCCAGACACTATCGACAACAAGTTACTGTGGGAGACAACAAACCAGATTCCGTCCAGTAGAGGAAGAAATCAGGAAGAAGCGTTGGAAGTGGATTGAGCATACTTTGAGGAAATCACCCAATTGTGTCGCAAGACAAGCCCTCACATGGAATCCTGAAGGTCAAAGAAGAAGAGGAAGACCAAAGAACACATTATGCCGAGAAATGGAGAGATAAATGAGAAGAATGAACAAAAAATGGATAGAACTAGAAAAGAAGGCTCAGGACAGAGTGGATTGGAGACTGCTGGTCGGCGGCCTATGCTCCATTGGGAGTAACAGGCGTAAGTAAGCAGTAAATAACACACACACTGACTTGTTTTCCCTGTGTGCTTGCTATCTGTACGCTTACGGATTTTTTTTTACCAAACTTCAACAATAAACTATCTCTATAACTGGTGTTCAGGCTTTTGAATAATCTCGAGTAAACCCATCATTCTACTTGGGAGATTTAGCTTGGACGAAATATTCAGTTTATGGGATATTATTCATTGATTGGAGTCCGATATAGAGGAATTAATCCTCTACATATTCAAACAAACAATAATAAGTGAAGTGAAAACTTTACCCCATTTCACAAGCAAGTGGCTATCAGGACTCAGTAGTTGAGTGGATAACGCAATGGTGTTTCAAAGCGAAAGGTACTGGATTCAAATCACAGAGTGAACATCAACAAGTCTGAGATGCAAATACATCTAGCTGACGAGTCCCAAATAGGACGAAACGCGCGTCAAACTGGATTCCACTGATAGCCACTATCCATCTTTGCTTATAATGCTTGTGAATTACGACTATATCGAGGCAGTGCGCACAATATGCACATATGCCAATATGAGACTGATCAATTGCAGTCATAAAACATCAATGAGAAGAGCACTATTTTCTTTGTAAATTGTCTTTGATATTTATGTCAAACTATATCTTGTGTACGAAATAATAAAAATCCGATTTTTGTATTGCTCAGTATTCTGGATTACTACTAATCGTAAATCCTAGTCAGTGTAATATTCCTTAAGCATCTGTATTATATTTAGTGAAGATGGTTCCTGGGTATAAAAGGGAATATTCTTATTCTCTAATTCAACATGTACATGGAAAGCTAAAGATAGGTCAATGTGTTTAGGAGATTATTGACTCCTAGAATGTTCATTGTCACCACTACTATATATCTTTGTGCTCGTGAACTGTTAAGCCTTGCTAATTGAACGCTATACTCGCTTCCTAAGCTAGTCTCGTAACCCCCAAGCTAGAACTACAAAGCGACTTGAACATGAGAGAAAAGGCACAAAATATGCGGGAAGCCCTTTACTCCAAAGGTTCCTTTATGTACAGAAAATATAGGGTTTTTATAGTATTTTAGAAGTCCTTAGGTTTTCCTGAAAATTCTGGAATGCTGCTAAACATACGGTAGCAGTGTAGTAATCAGCCACTCAGAAATTCTACATGTGACTTTTCATTTTCGTGATGCTTCTAGCAAAACTTCTAGTCAAACACTAATTGGATAAAATGCGTCTTAATATTTCCTGAGCTTGTCATGTCTCTTGTGAGAAATTTTATGGATCACCCCAACATGAACACCTTCCAGATTTTGCTAAGTAAAGGTGTAGAGTGAACAGCTCAATACTGGCTATTTAATGCAAACTAGCCACAGTGCCCAGTATAAACCAATTCTTCCCAATAATTTGTCGGATCAGTAAATTTTCATCAAAGTCGGTTTGACAGGTGTATTTCGATGACAATCAGCATACAACTCGATTGGAGTTAGATATAGGGCCAATAATGTTGGGGATGTTAAATCCCTAGAAATTACTTGGTAAATGGCTTAATTTTGTAATTTTGTTTTGAAAATTTGAATTTCCTTGTTTTCGCGCCAAATGCGCTCTTTTCACCTTCAAGTCGTATTTCCTACTTGTAAAATATCTTAAATGCTATTGGTGCGTTGTATCTTTGAGTGTGCTACTTTGTAATGCTGCCCAAGGACAATCTGTCGCTGTATATATACGTTTGAGTTTTTCCCCTTATGATTTGCTTGTACTCGGCTGCTTACGGAATATATATTCCCCTACTTCGCCTTAGACTTCTTCCTCTAGTTAGCGGGGCCTGGAAAAACGGATTATCGTGTCACTGTGTCATTGGCCTTCGTTCGTTACCGAGAAAATCGACTTAGCTCAAGCATATCAAATAAAATTTGTCACCTTATCTGACCTATACTTATTCTAATCATCTATCTTACAATTTCATTTAACAAATAGACTTATCCAAATTAACATTTCCTATTAGTCTTCTTAACTGTTATATCCCGTGGAGATTTATGAATGGTAACTTTTGAGAACTATTTATGGACCAATATGATACGTATATTTCCTATTGTATAATTGTAGAGTGACTGAACTATTCATATTCATATTCCTCTTATTATAAGCTTTATTTTGACCCATAGACTATTACTGTACGATTTACCATCCTTGAGTTATCCCTAGTCCATTAATTACTGTTCCCCCTATTCACAGACACATTTGGCCAAATCTTGTACAAATGTTATTTTCTATTTTATGGTACGATATGGTCAGTTTGATTGGTATATAAACCCAGTATGTTTGAAAATAATGATTCATACCGCAGAGGTTGTTATTGGTGTTCTGGACTCAACTGGCTGGGCTAGGCAGATAACAGGACCGATAAAGACTCTAGACTGCTCGCACGGGTTTCGTGTGTCATCCGTCCGATCAATAAATCACTTCTCTCTGATTGGCGTTATAACCACGTTATACATTAAGAGGGCATCCAAGAAGGCCATAAGCAATAACCATTAGCGTTCTCAAGATATAACATTAACAATTCTATACTATTTCGTAATTCAATTTATACGATGTATTTCGCCTTAAACTTGGCTACTCATTGAAAACATTAATCTTGATATATAGTTATAGAACTTGAGAAGAATATTCTTTGCTTATATATTTGTGCTCTAATATGGTGACGATGGCTTCTTCACATTGGTAAACAAACTCTGTTCTTTAGTTATCCCGAAAATCAAAGGGCTTTTTTGGCAGATTTGATTGGTAAAATGGTTAATCGTGGTGTTAATATGAGCCAGTGATTTCCTTGTATGGATGACTGTTTTGATTTTGAATTCCAAATACAGTACATTCGTTCGTGCTCATCTAATACTTGTTGATTAAATTGCGTTGTTTCGGGGATTACTAGTTTATACTATAATTCAAATACTCTTAAACATCACATTGGCGTCGTGATGGAGCCTGTGGTGGAACGGTTGGATATACATTCAGATTTTAATGCTTTTGAGGATTACGTGGAGAGGTTCGAAATCTGGGCTATGACCAAGGAAAATGATGAGGATTTTATTATTGTGGCCCATTTCCTTACGTTCATCGGAAAAGAAGCATACAGCTTAATACAGACTTTGACATTTCTAGACATTTCCAGTTTCACTCCCTTATGCAACTCTCAAGCAACCTCTACTGGACCATGTAAAGTATACAAATTTCGAATGCGGTAAAGGAGAGAAATTCAATGAAATGACTCATCAGGACATCAGCAATTCCACTACTTCACTACGTCGTCCCGGTCCAATACATAATGAAGATTATTCACATTGAGTTGTGAAACAATTCATGAAGATGAGCACAAGTTTAGTAAATGCTTGTTCTATGGCAAGTTTCATCCATGTAATTCATGTGTATTTCGTAATTCTAAATGCCTTAAATGTGGTAAAACTGGACACATTCAGTCAGTTTGTAATACCATGATTCATTTCGCTGAAACTAGTACTAAAATTTGTGATTCTACTAAGTTGGATGTCTCTAATGATCACTTATCTTTATCCAAGACTTCTAGAAGTGGTACAGAGTCACATAACAATCCAGAGTTGGATGAAACCCGGAATCACTGTAAGACAAATGTTTCTAATCAACCAACTTCTTATCAGATTTCTCGTCTCACTGTAATAGATGTGGTTTGTCATAATGATTTACGTTTTTCTGATGAAATTCCTTACAACTCTGAGAATAAAATGTTGAACGAGTCAAATCATGATCAAAAACCGGATTCACTTTTGGTGGATGCTGATTGTCCTGATGATCCATTATTCTTTAATAAAACTCTTAATAAATTTGAGGAAAATACTTCAAAAGAATCAAATCCTGATGTCATACCATATATTTTTTATCCTTATAATGCATTTGCGGCGAGACTATAATTTATGGACGACTTTTGAACGAATCTTAAGTGACCTTGAGAAATGTTAGCCAATCACTAAACAGTCAGCATAGAGTAAAAATTATATACAATACAAAAGCAAATAATTAAAGTGGATACTCTTCTTTTATATGGTCCAAAAACTTGTCAATCTTAGAAAAAGGTTCCAAAATCGTAATGCATAAGGTAGAGGAACTCATCCATATGGCTCCATGATAGTTGGTCTCTGGAGCCATGATTAGGTCATAAAAACCCTCTCAGCCTCGACCACATAGCTTCATTATTGTTTGTTTGTACTCCGGTTGTGTAAGTTTATCATTTTTATTATGAATATGTCCCTACAATACTCATACCACTGAACAGCCGAAGCTTCAGTAAAATCTGCGATTATTGCAGCCGATGTCACTGGTGCTTTTATTATACAGTTCGCGGCAATCATTATAATATTCCTTAGTCTCAATCTGGATCGAGCGATAAAGGTTCCTATTCTAGCAAACGTCTTCCTTCAACATATATTACATCGATGGACAACATCACAGTAGTCTACACAAGGTCTACAAGTCATCCAATTACCGCAATTACAAATACAGGAACTTCTTAGTAATCTCATTTGTTGTAGCCACTTAATTGTCAAGTCTTCTCTAAAATCCTCTGTGAACCAAACGTACATGAGCGTCAGGCACTAAAATTGGCGCCATGACCCTGAAATCTCTCAAACGCTTCTGATTGGCTCGTCCATAAATTATAGTCTCCCCGCATTTGCTTCTTGTGGGAAACTTATTGAATGCGACGCATGAGTACTAAGTGAGCTTGATTTTCATTACAATTCGGATAACTTCATATTAACTGTTGTTTGTACTTATCATAAAGTCACTTCTAGTCAATATGTGAAATATGTTTGAAATGAAGCCACATTATTTATAACTTGAGGATATAAAGATCCAACATTATTTCGTGGGGGAGGATAGTGTTGGAAAGTCTATGATGCAAATTCTAAATATCAGTGATTTCACTACACAACCGACATGATGATTGTATACAATTCCAGGAATCAGGTGAGTCTGTCCTGATTTCAGTTTTTAATTCGAATACTAACGAATGCATTCTAGATAATACAGAGTCTATATTCAATACACTGTTGAACAGGCGTAGGGTGAACTTAAGAACAAGACGTACAATCGATAACAGACACTTACACTCCAATTTAAACTGTGGCAGATGTGGTGTTAATATGAGCCAGTGATTCCCTTGTATGGATGACTGTTTTGATTTTGAATTCCAAATACTTCTTGATTAAATTGAGTTATTACTGGGATTACTAGTTTATACTATAATTCAAATACTCTTATATATCACGTTAATTCAACTTGTTGATGTAAAATCGATCATCTTATCCTTGGAGAAGTAAACATGAAAATAGTTCGGACGCTCTGCATTAAGTAAATAACTTTCTATCATGAATCTTGATCAAGTACCATTCAAACGAGTTATTCCTGAGTTAACTAAGCACTAATCAATCCTATTCAAACCATATTAAACATCTTGTACGCAATTTAAGTCTGACCTACGACTTATTGTCCTGTTGTGAGAAAAGTCTCACAAAACGAAACGCTCAACATCATGAACTTGTTTACTCATATTAATTTTAGTTCTTGCATTTTTATTGCAAATCGATTGATGGAGCAGTGAAACTTCATCAGTTGAGATGGCTGGGACACGTGTTACGTATGCCCAACCACCGACTGCCCCGACGTGCAATTTTTTATGGTGTAAGAGTAGGTTGGAAGAAGGCTAGGGGTGACCAGATCAAAACGTGGCACAAATCCATGAAGTCACTAATAAGTGAACTGAGCCATGTTAGTAGGTGTTGACTACCTGGTTGGGATCCACGAGATGATAGCAATCGATGGTTAGAGACCTTGAATGACATGGCTCAAAATCGTTTGCGATGGCGAAGATGCATCCACTCTTTGTGTTCTACCAAATTCTAATCTCAATTCTTCATGTCTCTATCTTTTTTATTCTCTTCCCAAATTTATTTCACTGGATTATACTCCTTCAATAACATCCTCAAACCCTAATCTTCCACATTATTGCTTATACTCTTACTACTTCTACCACTATTAGATTTGACTCGACAACTGAATATCTGTGCTAATGTGGTATGGCAACTCGAACTGATGTACGTACGTACGAAGTTCTACGTTGTAACTGACTGATTGACTTAATAGTAATAAGCAGTCTAAAGATATATCCTTTCATTTTTGTTTTCCTCGTGTGTTGTGATCAGTATTTCTACCATAGTAATGATAAATTTATTTCACCATCGTATAACCCTTCTCCAACTTCCGTTTTTATTATTTGGCTTATTATACATAGGACTTCACTCTCCTTCCCAATATTCGAGTTTTCTTATGAGTGCCGCTTTTCGAAATTTCTATTCTGAACAGTTAGTCTATTTTCTAAATGTCCTGGATAACTTACTACGTCAATTGATGATATTTCTACTTTACATAACCCTATGCCAATTTCAGATATACATCTGGTACCATAATCCTACTTTTATTTACTTAGTTTGAGAGGAAGGACCATTATGGTTTAGATGATTATTGATTAAAATGTGGAATTTATAATCAGTTAAGGGCTCTGGCTCGAAACTGGTAGGTCCTCGGTTCGAATCTCGCGAGTGCGGGATCGTGGATGCGCACTGCTGAGGAGTCCCATAATAGGACGAAACGGCCGTCCAGTGCTTCCAGGTTTTTCATGTTGGTCTAGCTTCAATTGACTCATGATTTCAACTTTGAAAAATGTGGGATTTATATTAAAATTTAGAGAAAGATCATTTTTTGGAAATGAATATAAGTAAAACACTGAAGTCGATTTGAACTATGTATCAGTTATAAGCAAAGTAAAACATGGAACAAATGTGATTTTATCCGAGAAGGTATATCATATCAAAACAATGAGATGAAATTAATAAGGTCTTTAAGAATGAAATCGAATTAGTAATGGGCTCCCAAATGCCCTGGGGGAGAGTCCGCTCTCCCTCTCCAAATGCTCTCACATGGCCACGCGTATATAGCCTCTGCCACAGAAGTCCTACTCACTGCCTTCTCGTGCCACAGGTGTTGTTTACGAAATTGAGAGGACGAAAAGCGAATGTCAGGCGCTTTAACCGGGTTGGTGGATATAGAGAATCCACCTAGGGGAGTTGGAAAACCCTCATTCCAAACCAATGTTGCACATGGGCTCCAGTATCCTGAAGGAACGAATGGCGTATGAACCTATTGTTGGTCATCGGCTACCATGGGACTGCATCTCCTCACGATGTTCCGCTGCCTTGTGGATCAGATCTTTAGGTCAAAGGCTCCGGGTGTGGTCCCCTAAGAAAACCACCTGCTTCAGTTTTGGGACCTGGGCAGTATCCCAGCCCTCACACAAATCGAATGAGATTTGTGTGGTGCATATATATCTGGTGCCCCTTTGTACCAATATTTATGTGTTTAAATAATAAATAAATAAAATAATTTTTATGATGATGAAAAGCTTTATAAATCTCTTCATTTACTGGAATCATTGTCTTTCATTTGTTCACTCTCATCATTCTTACAAACCTAAAACCCAATAGCAGGACTGATTGTCGAGATGGAAGATAGTTAGACGTATGAATCGTTTCAATTAAAGTAATCTAATCATAAAATGTAGAAATTAGAATTCAATAATCTCAACGATTGAAATTTAGATAATTCCAGAGTTTCGTTTAGCTAACCGTTTCGAAATTCTTCAAAAGAAACATGATTGATGTTAGACCACCACTAAAAACCTGGAAGCACTGGATAGCCGTTTCGTCCTATTGTGGGACTCCTCAGCAGTGCCCACTCACAATCCTGTCGCGGGATTCGAACGCAAACCCAGGTTAGACAATAACAGTGTTGGATGCCGGTTCACTGGTCTAGTAGGTTAAGCGTTCGCGTGCCAGACTGAACGCCCTGGGTTCGACTTCGGCGAGTAGGATCGTAGATGCGTACTGTTGTGGAGTGCCACAATAGGACAAAAGTCATCCAGTACTTCCATGCTTTCAATGGTTATCTAACATCAACCGGTTCATGATCTCGATCGATAACTTAATAATCTCCATAACCCCATAAGGATAGTTAGTTATATTATCATAACTATTGATTAACAAGTAAGACCGTGGGCATCCACCAATTAGAAAATGAACACCAACAATAATTGAATTTTATTTAATCTTTATATCATAGTTATGTATGTGAATTATCTGGGGGGTTTTTTTACGCATAATCCAACTGATTTAGTTTACTCAAACACAAATAACGATAACATTTACTCATTGTTCTTTAATAACAATAGCGTACAGATACTGGGAGTAACAGGCGTAAGTAAGTAAATAAGTGTACAGATACATCCACACACACAGATAGAGACATACTGACATCTATAACATGGATAAACAATTTCAACATCAATTGGTTTCATTAACTTACTATTAAAAAAAAGTGAACATTTTTACTGGACAAGCGAATGTCCGGCGCTTTAACCGGGTTGGTGGACACAGAAAGTTCACCTAGGGGAGTTGGAAAACCCTGATTCCAAACCAATGGTGAACATGGGCTCCAGTATCCTGAAGGAATGAATGGCGTATGAACCAATCGTTGGTCACCGGCTACCATGGGGCTGCATCTCCTTACGATGCTCCACTGCCTTGTGGACTAGACCTTCAGGTCAAAGGCTCGGGGTGTGGCCCCCTAAGAAAACCACCTGTTTCAGTTTGGGCAGTATCACAGCCCTCACACAAACCAAATATGATTTGTGAGGCGCATATATATCTAGTGCTTTTTTGTACCAATATTTATGTGTTTAAATAATAACAATAAGTATCATTTTATTATTTTAGTGGAGTCTTATTTTCTGATCTGGATGGTTTAGTCGTAGAGTTTACATCGTCCTTCCGAACGACAACCTAAGAACGAACAAAATCAACTGCGTACAAACCTTATGCAAGAGATAGAGAAAGAGAGACAGGAAACACTACAACACACTTGTAACGCGGAAAAATGAAGAAAAATAGTTAAATACTATCTTTCAAAAGAACGGCTAACCAATTAACTTTATCAAAAAATATCAACGAAACGCATCAGCAGAAACAAAGTCAAGTACAGAAACCAACAAACAGATTATCCTGTCATATATAAAAGGCATACCAGGAATTCTAACAAGTTTGTTGAAGCCTTTTAGAATAGGTACAGCACACAAATCAACAAAATCACTTCAATTAATCTTATGCAAACCAAAGGACGAAATGACGAAAGAAGGAAAACCGAACATCATCTACAAAATAAATTGCTCCAACTGCGAAGAACATTACATCGGACAAAGTAAACGCCCCTTTCACCTTCGCCTGCACGAAAATCAATTGGCGGTCAAACGTCATGACGTAATCCTTGCTTACATCAATTCACACAGACAACTGTGGACACACATTCGATTGTAAAAATGTTGAGATTTTGGATTGAGGCGATTTTAATAACACCAGAGAATTTTTAGATGTTTGGCAATCGGGTCAATCATCAATTGACAAATATAGAGCCAAGAATCAAATCAATGGTAGATACAATCACAATAAGGAAGTAAACAATAAGAGATTAAAAGTCAACAATAACTAATCATGATCGAGGTCTACAGAATAAGTTGCGAGTCATATGCAGAGAAATTCGAACACTTCACTTCTACCTGAAGTTTGTCCTGGTGATATTGTTCAGAAGAACAAACAAAGCTCCACGACCAAACCGTCAAGCTTAGAGAATAAAACTCCACCAGTGGAGCTAATCCATGCCAGGTAGAGACAGGTATCTACCTCAGTACAATGGAAGATGGTCGCGCAATTTCGTGGATTAGTTGAGGTTAAACATTAATACTATTGGATGCCGGCCGGCTCAGTAGTCTAGAGGTTAAGTGCTCTGGCCCAAGGCTGGTAGGTCCTCGGTTCGAACCTCGTGAAGGCGGGATCGTGGATGCGCACTGCCACTGAGGAGTCCCACAATAGGAAGAAGCGGCCGTCCAGTGCTTCCAGGTTTTCCATGGTGGTCTAGCTTCAATTGACTCATGATCTCAACTATATAAAATTGTTCGCTTGAACTACAAATCTTTTCTTTCATCTCAATATTATTGTTTATATATGTATTCTTTGATAATGTTGGTTTTGATAATTTCCCCTTTGAAGAAGTTAAGACCCGTTTTGTTAAATGAAAACATTAGAATTGTTTAAATTGCAATCATTCAGATTATCTTCGATCAGTCAGTCAGCTACAACGTAGGATCAGACATACATATGCATCGGTCCAAGTTGTCATACCTTGTTACCATAACAAGATCAACACCGGATTCATAGAAATAGTTAATTTAATGGTGGTAATAAATAAAAGAAAGACTGTATATAAGGATATAGTACAGGAATAAAGACATATATGAAGTAATTTTAATCTCAAGGTTTAAGGGAAGATAAAGAGTGTATACACCTACGCCATTATGATCGATTCTGAGCCATGTCACACAGAGTCTCCAACCATTGTTTATGATAGTCACGCGGACCTCAACCAAGTAGTCTACATCTATCAACATGGCTTAGACTAGAAGTTAGTAACTTCAAGCACTGATGCTATGTTTTGGTTTGGCCACCCCCTAACTCTCTTCCAACCCTTTACTATCTTCCAGGTATTCAATATTCAATTTCTCTTCAAATCTTCTCGAATCCTCATTTCATATAAATTACTTAAATCATAAATCACTTGATTTATTAAAAATACCACCATTTTGTTTTCTACAAAAATTAAAAAAAATAATGACGGGGGGAGGGTGGGTGGACGTAAAATTTAATTTAATCACAGCTACAAGCTTTACTCATTTAAAAACAACAACAACAAAATGTATATGGAAACTATACAGAATTACATTGACTAGAAGAGTGAAGAACAAATGCCAATGTGACCTAAGCGTAAGATGGTTGTTTGTTTTTATACAGATTATTTATGTATAAATATAAATTCATTAAACTCAGTCAGTCAGCTACAACGTAGGATCAGGCACACTTATACATCGGTCCAAGTTGCCATACCTTGTTAGCATAACTAGCTTTTTAATTTTGGTAAATGAATTTGTTGAACATGACTTCGTAGAAATGGACGCCAACCACGTATGGTTTGTTGATTTTGACTAAGATAACGTTGACATTCATACCAATTATGAAAAGAATTTGATTCAGTAGCACCAATTAAATTTGCACCATGTACAGCCATAATACATCCAGTTAACTAGTGAAGAGAAAATGTATTGATGGTAAGATAATATATATAATGTTGATGATAGTAATAATAATTTTTTTTAATTATAGTGCCAATTCACTAGTACTCAAGAGGTCTAATTTACAAGGCAGTGAAGCATCGTGAGGAGATGCAGTCCCATAGTAGCCGGTGACTAACGATTGATTCATACGCCATTTGTTCCCTCAGGATCCTGGAGCCCATGTGTACCATTGGTTTGGAATCAGGGTTTTCCAACTCCCTTAGGTGAACCAACCGTGTCCATTAACATGGTTAAAGCGCCGGACATTCGTTTTTCATCCTCTCAATTTCGTAAACAACAGTCGTGGCATGAGAAGGCAGTGATTAGGACTTCCCTGTCAGAGGCTATATACGTGTGGCCATGTGAGAGCATTTTGAGAGAGAGAGCGGACTCTCCCCACTCTTGGCTGTATCAGGGCATTTGGGGGCCAATTCACTAGTACTCAAGAGATGAAGGTTAAATCATGTAGTCTGTTTCATGACTATGAGAATTGAGATTAGAAAAGTTAAAGTCAAACAATCATATCACTTTCAAAATACTTCTCATTTGTGACAATACAAATGTTCCATATCTATTTCTATTGTTCAGAATCGTGAAAGGGTTCTTCTAGAGGTACCTGAAAAGGAAATTCGGTTAGAAGTGACCTTAATGACCTGAGAGCATGACCGCAGTGCCCAAGGGACAACTGCTTGAGGTCGGTCGCATACGACCTTTTTGTAGGTAATTTTTGTGTTAGCTCCGTGCTTGTTGGGACTTTACAGCCGGAGACGGATATCCGTGGGATAAGGCGAGGTTTGCATGTTTAGAGTCGACATTTTATAACCCCACCCTTCCTTGTGGGAAGGTAGCATCGCTGTTATGCTGGTTGTCTGGAGGAAACACCGTACTGATGTCAAACCTCTGTACAGTCAGCAGTAGGACTTTACCTTCGGACCCTGGGTTTGCTGCTTCTAGTCTTACCGCTCTTCAACCGACCTGTCTGGCATGGTAGGATCTTGAGGAACGATTGTTCCAACCAGTACAGCTCGATTGGTTCATCACGATAGACAAGCCCGACCACCACGTCAAGGTAGCAGCAACGATCAGGAAATTTATTGTAGCGGCTATTCAATCTTAAAATAGGTAACCTAAAATTTTGAAAAGGTTGCTTAAACAAACTAAACAACACAACATCAGTTTTCAGTGATATCGTGCTCTTTAAGCGAGGTGGTTTAATTAAAAGCTTTTACTGTCGCTATGCCAAACATCACATAAGCTTCCGTAAAAAGTAGAGGCTGGTAATTTTATTCAGAACTATAATGAATACTTCATAATTAAACTATCTAGGCCAAAGAACACGACTCTAACTGAAAGTATCCATTTAAGCTGCACATCCCCTACATCATTTCAAAACAATTGCCAACTAATCAATACAACGGTAAAAATTGAAATCTTTTGAGGTGATCTCACTTTTACAATGATTGAAACATAACTTAAACAATAAGTTGAGTATAAATAACTAACAGTTAATTGATTATATTAGTTGAAAGTGTGAGTCAATTGAAGCTAGACCACCAGGGAAAACCTGGAAGCACTGTACGGCCGTTTCGTCCTATTGTGGGACTCCTCAGTAGTCCATCGGTTAAGTGCTCTGGCGCGAGACTGGTAGGTCCTGGGTTAGAATCTCGCGAGGCGAGGTCGTGAATGCGCACTGCCACTGAGGAGTCCCACAATAGGACGAAACGGCCGTCTAGTGCTTCCAGATTGTCCCTGGTGGTCTAGTTTCAATTGACTTACGCTTTCAACTATGAAAATACTAAATCTCCACAAAAAACCCCTTCTGATTATATTAATGACTTAAAATTCTTAGATTATTTTTTGAGTAATAATCATGACCCTTAAAAAATCGCCTATCAACCGGTCAAATAAAAGAATAAGGAAACGTCTAATTCACACTTTTTTTAACGAATTCTTCGACTTCACATTACTACTACTATCCATCACATGAAACTTACTTCAAATGGATAAGTATAATTATGTAATGTATAATATAATAACACACGTAAGATGTTCATATTTTCAGTAGATCTTCTACCTAATCCAAATATTAATAATCTGACCAGACGACAAGAACAATAATAAGCAGATGTTAAAATAATTTCACCAATTAAACGTGGTATAAAACCCTTGAATAATAGAAGAAAACAATTAAAAAAACAAGTGAAAATGAATGTTTTATAAATAAATAAAAATAAAACATGACTATGGTATTAGCCTAATGAAGTCGTCAACAATTAGACTTAACTATGTTAATAAATATAGATGACTTGGTTGGAGTCCGCGTGATTATCGTAGCCAATGATGAGAGACTATTAAATCGCGACACAACGAATCATTGTTTAACAATCAATTGAATGGAACTCGTCACTATATATTAACTTCACTGACTATGAGAAAGCATTGGACAGTGTAGGTAGAAGAACATTATGGAACCTTCTTCAATACTATGGAGTACCTGAGAAAATCGTCAATATGATATGGAATTAATACGACGGACTATACTGTAAAGTGGTTAATGGAGGACAGCTGATGGACGCACTCCAAATGAGGACCGGTGTCAGACAAGGATGCTTACTCTACCTCTTTCTCTTCCCTCTGGTAGTTGACTGGATTATAAAAACCTCCACATATGAGGGGAAGAGCAGAATACAATGGGTAACTTGAATGCAACTAGATGACTTGAACCTCACAGATGACCTATCTCTTCCATCACATACACATCAACACATACAGGCCAAGACAAACTGTGTAGCAGCAGCCTCTACAGCAGTAGGCCTCAACATACACAAAGAAAAAACCAAGATCCTCAAATAAGCACGGAGAACACCAAACCAATCACACGTGATAGAAAAACTCTGGAAGAGATGGAAACTTTCACACATTTAAGTAGCATCATCGATAAGCTGGGAGGATCTGATGCAAAAGTAAAGGCAAGGATTGGCAAAGCAAGGACCACATCCCTACAGTTGAAGAACATATGTAACTCAAAACAACTGTCAACCAGTATCAAAGTTACAATCTTCAATACGAATATCAAGAGACTTCTAATGTATGGAGCTAAAACTTTGAAAACCATCACAACCATCATCAAAAATTTACAAGTATTCATGAACAATTGTCCACACAAGGTATTCAATGTTCGTTCACCGGATACCATTAGTAACAACCTATTGTGGGAGAGAGAAAATCAGCTTCCAACTAAAGAGGAAATTAGGAAAAGACGTTAGAGGTGGATAGGACAAATATTATGGAAATCATCAAACTGCACTACGAGGCAAGCGCCAACTTGGGATCCTGAAGGGAAAAGGAAAAGGGGAAGACCAAGGAACATACTCTGTCGGAAAGTGGAGGCAGACATCAGAAGAACGAATAGCAACTGGAAAGAATTGCCCAGGACAGAATTGGTTGGACAATCCTGGTGGGCGGCCTATGCTCATCTACGAGGGGTAACAGACGTAAGTGACTAGGTAAATTAGTTAATTATCGATTGCGAATAAAACTGTACATAGTACAAATATACACTGTCAATGTTGTTTGACAACATCAGCACAATAAGCTGAAATAACAACCATAGTGTACACTACGTTAAGAAACTAAACATAAAAATATGATTTACAAGGAAAGAATACAAGCGAGAAATCGAAACACGAGATATTAATAAGACTGAATTGGTATTTACTTGATCAAAATGTTGGCTCTCATATGATACATTTAGCTTGCAGGCTAAGTATGCTTGATCGGTATACGTCTAAAATTTAAATTAATCTAACAGTAGCTGAGTAGTACATGTTTGTATACTTAGCTTTGAATTCCAGACTTTTTATTTAGTTATTATTTATTTAAACACATAAACATTGGTACAAGGAGGTACCAAATAGATATGCACTACATAAATCATTAGATTTATGTGAGGGCTGGGATAATGCCCGGGCGCCCAAACCGAGGCAGGTGGTTTTCTTAAGGGGCCACACCCGGAGCCTTTGACCTAAAAGCCTAATCCACAAGGCAGTGGAGCATCGCAAGGAGATGCAGTCCCATGGTAGCCAGTGACCAACGATTGGTTCATACACCATTTGTTCCTTCAGGTTACTAGAGCCCATGTGCACCACTGGTTTGGAATCAAGGTTTTCCAACTCCTCTAGGTAGACTCTCTGTGTACACTACACTTTTTACGTAAGAGGGTTACCCGAATCGAAGTGCAAGAAATAGGTACAAACCTGTGATCGTATATTGTCTTTTTTTAAAGCCAATCATTGAAAGAAAGAATGAGACAGGAATCAATAAAATGTGTCACAGGATAAAATAATAATCGCCTACCTGGAAAAATCCTAAAATACCATTTTCACGGTAAACAGCTCGAACAGCCATAGGAAAAAATGTATACTGAGTTTCTTTACCAATCAAAGCTGCAATCTGTCGGACAGTAATCACTAGATTAATAAAAACATAGACTATTATATGATTTCTAACATTTTAAAAGATAAGAAACTAAAGAATAAGAATCAGTAGATGTCTAAAATATTTGTTTGTGTGATCTACAATCTCTATGCCCTGTGTTATTGCTATAGTAAGGATAATCTGCTGAAAATCTTATGCAACAGACTTACCAATCATAACAATAGGTCGAAACAGGTCTCGGAAAGGCTACATAAAAATATGATACTAGTTTACAGCATTGATCTCAACTTCCAGGTGGGATTACGTGATATCCTCGTAATTGGTGATTATAGAACCGTAGGTGGCATAGCACCACCTGCAACACAGTCGATATGTTTATCTGCCTATCAAAGGATGAGTACATGGCTCGGTAGCCAACTCCCTATTAAACTAGAAACGGAAATTATGTACGTTATTAGTTGATTTTGGTCGGGAGGCTTCTAGTTTTATCTTGAAACCACCTACCATTGTGCGTCGAGGTAGGTGGAACGGTATAAATAACATGCGTTCCAGCCACCTCGATTGAAGATTCACTACTTCATAGATCGATTTACCATCTCTACCTAATAGCCTACTTTTGACCACAACATCGCTTACTTAGTGATCTAGAAATATACGAGAAATGCTTCACAAGTATCTATGACCAAAAACTAATGATCTACGATTATCCTCTATTTTTAAAGTCCAAATTTAACGAACATAAAACAAAACAAATAGGAGTACTGTGAAGTATACTCGCTCCTTTGTTGGTAGGAAAGTATTACTACTAAATCATATGTGACTTAAGTTGATGAAAGCCAGGTGAAGTTTCTAGATCAATACTGAGATTTCTCCGGACACCAACTCACCAGGGTTTATGAAACTTACAAAATAAGTAAAGTGTTTAAAATATATTTTCTCAAAACACTTTTGTCCCGAACTCCCATGTCCTTAAAATAATCAATGGGATAAAAAAAGATCTAGCAAAAAAAAAGAATAAGTACGTATTCAAACTAAAAAATATCACTTTTTGAACCCTAGTTAGGTCTTGATTTTGAGTATTTCTTCATACATTCCTTTTCATTCCATGTTTTTCAACCACGTTTCCAATGTTGATTCTTTCTCATTACCATTTTTACTACTAGTACTTGGACTCCTTAGCTACCCATCTTGTTCATTTTCTTTCGTTGTGCTGATGTGGTATGAGAACTTAGGCCAATACATTCTTGCCAGGCTCTACGTTATGACTGACCGACAGACTTTTTGGGTTGAAAGTTCAAACTACTCGGTATGAAACTCTACTTGACCTAAGTTTCTTGAGTTGGGATGTGTCATAAAGGTGTAACTGTAATATTTTGGGAACGTGGTCACGGGAAAGCGAATAATCTCCTGTACGACTGAAAAGTTTAAACCGGTTGATCACAGGGTAAGTGACCAATGTCATGTTTATCTAGTCTTTAGTGATAATTAATTTCTGTCGATCGGGTTTCAATGGATTTATCATCCTACGTGACTCGACATTACGAGCACTATGTTTTGATGTCGGGTGGTCGGTAGAGAACCATGGACCTGATTACCGTGCTAGTTAGTACTTATTAACAAGAAGTACCTGAATATAATGACAACCAGATGATACATGAATACGTATACACACATTAAGGTTGATAATGACAGTTTGTCCTATGGAAATGGGATATGCAAAACAAACAGAAGTATGCAAGATAAAATAGAACATACCATAAAATGGATGGCTGACTAAGACTTCCCAAAATTTCAGTGATAGTATCTCAGTAAATCTTTCAAAGAAAACTGGAAGTCTTGACTCTTCTAAAAGTCGTTCAGCTTGAAATTCTTTATTGGTTTGTTGACTAGCAGTGGGATGAATGACGATTTGTTTCTTATTGTAAAAATTACTTTCTGTTCGCATCCATATATTTGTTCTTCGTCTAAACGCTGCACGAAATATTTCCACAATAAAATCATGTGTAGCATTTGCAAACAATCCTGTTGATAACACCTTCCAAACACCTATTGTTTTCATTAAATGATAGGTATACTTGAAGAAATTTGGATAAACATAAATTGGAGATGATAAACCAAATAGAGCAAGAGGTGAACTGAACTGAACTGGTGCCAATGGTTCATAGCCTAACTTGATAAGAGTCCAAGCAACACGAAAAGGATTAGCTAATTGTCTCAGAAAGTAAGCTTCAATGCCAACTACAGGTTGTTGTTCTACATAAGGTACAATTGTATACGATACATATTGTGATGAAAATTCATCAGTATCACTGTCAATCATGGAGTCTAGAAAATGGACAAAATGTAAATAATTTATATAGTATTGGTCATGAAAATGAAAAACTAAGATCTAAGGTATGTTTACCACGTCACAATATTACACCATCAAGTGATGAAGTGAAAATAAAAATAAAGATTGAACAAGTTGAAATAATGGTTAGTTATTATTAACGTGCAACCCTGGATGAGTGTGTTATGGTTTAAGTTGGTGCACCACAAAATGAAGCATAGGAAGAGGAAAAACTCCGAAACTAACGAAAACTTAAACATGAGAAATACATTCCAAGCGAAACAAATGGAACCACAAACTAAATAGTTAAACATAATACTAAACCAAGGTTTGAGAGAAATATACAAAATAAGTGCAACTGCTCCATTTTGACTGAATCACACCCAATGTTGTTTGGATTATATGGGATTATATTTGCAGATGATGGAAAATTTTGGGAAACGAGTAAACCGTTTCCTTTTGTTTTATCACAGAATGCGAGATCTTATTTATTTCTTACTTTGAATAATGACTTGGTTACTAAAATGTTCTGCCTTATTCTTTCTTTGAGTAATATTCACTTATGAAGGTTTGAAAGTCGATTAAATCAAGTCCTGAGCATTTCTCTGTAAGATTTTAACTTAGTAAGATCAGCTTTCCTATTTATGTTTTTAAAGCGATCCTTTTACCCTGACAGCTTGGGAAGGACAAGAGGCTGAGTGGCCTGTATTAGTCCTGACAATGGTGAAATCTCAGTTGATTCAACTTACTTTCGAATGTGTCGACAGATGGAGCCTCAATCATGTGTTGAGGTAACGAGTTCCATTTGCTGACGATTTGATGGAAAAGTTGACAGTTAGCCGATAAGTAACTTGTTCTGGGCTTGTGAACTTTTTTAGTGTCCTCATAAATTTTCTGTTTTGGAAGACAAGAAAAATGAGGACATATCAGATGCAGATTCATCATTAATTAAAAACTGTGATCAGGTCATTCCTGGCTCTTATCTACGACAAGGGAAATAGGTTTGGTTTAGTCAGTCACCGTGATGGACACGGTGGATCAGATGCAGATGTGAGGGCGAGGATCGGCAAAGCAAGAGCAGCATATTTACTACTGAAAAACATCTGAAACTCAAAACAATCGTCAACCAACACCAAGGCTAGAATTTTCAATACAAATGTCAAGACAGTTCTACTGTATGGGGCGGAGACGTGGAGAACTACGAAAGCCATCATCCAGAAGATACAAGTGTTTATTAACAGTTGTCTACGCAAAATATTTCGGATCCGATGGCCAGACACTATCGACAACAAGTTACTGTGGGAGACAACAAACCAGATTCCATCCAGTAGAGGAAGAAATCAGGAAGAAGCGTTGGAAGTGGATTGAGCATACTTTGAGGAAATCACCCAATTGTGTCGCAAGACAAGCCCTCACATGGAATCCTGAAGGTCAAAGGAGAAGAGGAAGACCAAAGAACACATTACACCGAGAAATGGAGACAGACATGAGAAGAATGAACAAAAAATGGATAGAACTAGAAAGGAAGGCCCAGGACAGAGTGGGTTGGAGACTGCTGGTCGGCGGCCTATGCTCCATTGAGAGTAAGTAAGTGGCATTAAGTATTTTTCATTTGGCGATTAAAATACCATTTTAGCAGCCTGGCTTAGCCTTATTTCAAGTCCGCTTGGCTACCTAGTCTACGAATCTTCAGCAAGGTAACCTGAAAGATATCTTGAGGCATCTGCTAGTTAAGTAGATCTTTTATCAACCCAATGTCATGCTCAACGAGTTTTGGGCTGAGCCTTCTCTCTCTTTGACTATAAAAGATGTCTGACCTGACATTAAGATAATTCACTAATTTCTTAACTAGTGTTTTTCTTTAATGACATGAGGTAGTTTTTCACCCATGACTTGTGTCCAATCACCAGTTTCCATAGGAGTAGCTACACACACAGTGAAACCTGGATGACTAGGGCGGTCAGGTTTTTGTTTCTCCTGCCGAAAACAGACCTAGCCCTGCGAGTGAATCCTTCAGGCGTCTTCCAAATGCTTTCACTTTGCAAACTGGGTGCAAAAGAAATCTGCTTTTTTAAGCTTTTACTGCTGAAAAACCACTATGAAGCAAGTATTTCTTCCTTTGACCCATGTAAAACAATAGAATTTGGGCTTATTGGTGATGACAACACACCCATCTTTGTATCGACAAAGAGAGCATCATTAGACCCGTCTCGATTGCGCTTGCTAATATGCCTTTTAGCAGCGTAAAACATTGCAGTGGTTTTGAAAGGCAAGCTCTTTGTATCCGATTCTCGTTGCTAGCATAACCATACTCATCCACTCTCACGAAACCATTTTATGGCCGAAGAAGTTGGATTTGTATAAACTTACTGCTACCACATTTTGCACTTAACGCACTGTATGCCACATTCCAAAGGATATTTATAGCCTAGATGTTGATCATTGCATTTTTTAGACTGTGTAGTTATCAGTCAGACGTTTAAAAATAGCTTAGGCACTCACACACGTTGACACAAAAGCTGGAAACCAGAAAATAAGGTGAACTATAGTTCACCAGGCTTTCCTGTGATATCTGTAGAAAATTGTGAAGTATTGCATTAAAACGATACATTTTATCAATAGATGTAGACGGAGTTCAACAGAGTAACATGAGTTTATGGGGAAATATTGGAGAAATCCACAATGTTTTGGGAAAATATTGTGGGATTCCCCAAAACTTCGGGTTTTTCCCAATATTTCCCCAGAACCCCATGATACTTTGCGGATATCCGTCTATATTTATTGATAAAACCCCACGTTTTCCCTAATTGGGGGAAATCTTCCTAAAATGTATCGTTTCAATGCAATACTTCACCTAAGCGCAACACATGTTCCTGCAGGAACAAAACTAGTGTACTCAATTAAAGAACGTGTGCAAAACTACTTCCAAAAGGTAACGAAACCTTTGGCGTTTCTTTAACTAAAAATCAGCTCAATTAAAGTGAAAACGGTGGTCTTGATGCGTAATAAACGATCAAAACAATATATCTAACACAGTGAGGTACCACCGCACTCTTAAATAGAGCTCCCTTATTTCAGCGATAAGATGTTCGGCATCCTCAAGGTCGTGCGGTAAATACTTCTGAAGGAATGTTCACATGGATATTGCCTTCGAATTGGCTTGTGAAGCACTGAGATGTAATGAAGTCCCAGTAGGGTGTGCTTTTGTTTATAATGGAGAAGTAATTGCATCTGGTCGCAACGAAGTAACTCATTAGTAGGAGTTTTGTGATTTCTAGGTGAATGCAACTAGAGATGCTACTCAACATGCCGAGATGGTGACAATTAGACGACTAGAACAGTGGTGTCGAAATAACCAAAAAGAACTTGACAAGATTTTGGTCGAATGTGACCTTTTCGTTACAGTAGAACCCTGCATTATGTGTACGGCTGCAGTGTGATCAGTTTCAAAGGGTTTCAAATGGTTATGGATGGAATAAAAGCTTTCACTCAACAGGCTTCTGTATCTAGTAACAGTAGAACACCGACACCTCCAGATAATAACCCATTTAGCCCCTGCTTAAAAAAGATAGTGAACTTTTGGAAAAGTTCAGAGAATAACAACTAAGCTGATATCCGGAATAGCGAAACTCCCGTATGATACTTGATTGGCTAAACTAAACCTATTCCCGTTGTAATATCGACGAACTGGAGATGGATTGATTACGGTTCCCAAATTACCTGGTACCAAACTTGCACCTCATATACCTCATTTTTCGTCTTCAAAATCGGAGAATTTACGGGGAAACTCCAAAAAACACAAGCACAGGACAACTTACTTGTTGGCTGAATATCGAATTTTCAAACGAATCAAGAACGAGTGGAGTTTATTACCGTGACACGTGACTGAAGCATCATTTTTCGGCTCTCTCAAAGAACGTCGGGTCAAATGAGAGACCATCGTTGCAAGGACTAAACCAAGTAATCAAACCTCATGTAATTTCCAAACCAAAATTGAACAAATAAAAAAAACAGAAGAAAATAGTTTGTGGCGATATACTATCCTTAGTCCTTAAGAACATGCCAATTTTTGTGTTAAAGGACTCCTGGGAAGTCTCTTGGGATGGCTCATCCGGCAGAGAATTCCAGCATTTGACTACTCTTAAGGAGTAGAAGGTGTATCTACAGTTCGTTCTTTGGTGTTGTGTCTCCAGTTTCTGGATGTTACCCCTAAGATTTGTGTTGGGACCAAGCCTAATTAAATGTTTAAGTAGATGCAAAGAAGTGCTTGGAACGCTGTAAGTCATTAGAAGGTTACCTATGAGGTGCCTATACCCTAGTGAATAAAAGGTCCAATGACTGGAGGCGTTCTTCATAAGGCTTGAATTTGAGTCTCCGAACTGATTTCGTGGCTCGCCATTAGATACGTTCCAGAATGTCCTTATCTTTTTGGAACGAATGTTTCTGTACTCTAAATGGGGTCGAATAAAACTCTTGAAGATCACGCAGAAAGTTTTTCCGTCGAACTGGCCGAAAATGCGAGTCAACGTGACTAGTTTGAGGTTTGCTTGGAATGCATTTTTGTCACAGTCAGCGTAAGACTTTAGATCATAGGGAACCAACACTCCTAGATCTTTTTCAACTTGGGTACTTCAAGAGGAGAATTACCCAAGTTGTACTTGTCGTCTGCAATATGTCTCAAATGGACTACTTTACACGTTGAAGTGTTAAAGACAAGTCCTTTGTCATCTGCCCAACTTTAAAGTCGAGTCAGATCCTCCTGATGTCTCAGATAATCTTTTTAGTTGCAAACTTCTCTCTAGAGTTTCAAATCATCAGCGAAGAGTAATAAATCTGACGATACCTGTTGTGGAAGATCGTTTATATAAATCAAGAAAAGAAGAGGTCCTAGTACTGAACCCTGGGTGAACTCACCAGGACATTCCATAGCCTAAGAGAAAGTAAAGTTGAACCTGAACCAAAATGTTGACTATTTAGATGTGAAGTAAGCCAGTCAACTAACGGTGATTCGATACCTAATCGTTTGAATTTATTGATGAGACATATATGATTGACCTTATCAAAAGCTTTTGAGAATTCAAGGTTTATGATACCAACCTCCCCCTTGCGATCAGAGACGAGTGTCCATCTATTCACTGCAGTCAGTAGTTTGTCTATACAAGAGTGACCTTCCCCGAAACCGTACTGATGAGGTGAAAAGAAGTTTACGGATAGCAAATAGTCGTGCATACCGTCGCACATCAGGGACTCCAAACTTTTTAGGGGGATAAGAGAAGTACCATCGACCTGTAGCTTGAAAGTTTGCTGCGTCGACCTCCTTTGAAAATTGGTGTGATGTGAGCCAGCTTCTAATTTTCTGGTAGTGTGCCTCTACTTGCAGAATGTTAAAACGTCACACTGAGCGGTGTTTCCTAGGTTGAAGCTGCTTCCCTCAGTAGAGCAGAATGGACCATATCCGCGTCAGAATAATTAATGGAATTATGTCCCTGTTCGGTAGTAGTACATTTATCTTTGTTACCACTATAATAGACCCGGTCCCGAAATTGTGGATTTGTCATGACGTAATGACCTAATGTACAAGATCTTACATGGAAGCCACATCATTGTCCACACTGACTCTTCGTATCGTGACAACCAAGGATACGATGTTTAGCACTTCCTAATTGGCGACCTGTTTAAACATCTGGGCTACCTGTTCCTGTCATCTAGATATTTCAACAAGTTATCTAATTTCGTTCGTTTTAATACATCATTATGCCTACTAATTGCACAACCTATTCAGGTGCATTTCTGAAAAGTGTAAGACCTTTCGCTGTAAAGGTTACAGAAGGCTTAATCAGAGATATCGTGGTTGCTGGCAATATACAGCGAGAAGAATGTACATTATTCAGATGTCGATTGACTGGGCTGCTGACTTTCAACTGGCGATCACTCAATATTTATCGTCAGGAAGGACGAAGAAGTAAGAAACGGAAATTTGTTGAAGTACTTTGTGCTGAGAATTCTATATTGTACCAAAAATATAATATTGAATAAAGCTAATAATAATAATAACACATTTAGGTTGAGGACAGAATAATACACCTAAATGTGAATAGGTTTTTTTACACATATGACCATGTCTACATGGCTGAGCCATGCCATACCGATCAATTGGTACCTCGTTCACCATTGTTGACCTTCTCTTAATGCTACATATTGAATGCCAATCTTCTCAGTAACTATACACCCAGCTTCGAAGGTCGTATGGCCAGTGACAAACACCACCACAAATAGTCTTCGTTTAGGTGCTGCAGCTTCTGGTACACCAAGCCAAACCTCAGGTTCACTTCTGAGAGTCCTGTGGAGTTGCGGATGAAGCTTTCACCAATGTAGTTAGTGTAGGTCGATTGAAAACGTCCAAAAGTACTGTTCTGCCCGAAGGCCAGCGGCGTCGCCATCGTTGTTGGTCGGGCCATTCGGACCTACAGTTAGGGAACCCCGGTTTCAGCTTATCGAAGGGAAACTGCATGACGGAATAAGCTTTTCGGACTGAAGACAAATTTATCGATAAGCTTTATCTGGTACCGAAACCTGTATTCGCTTATTGCTTTTGTGCATTGTTCCCTTGCTTGTCTGGATTGCCTGTATGTGCTGTTGTTACCAGTTCGTTTGTATTCCGCCCAGTGGTGCCTTCTATGACTTGGCAGACGAAGAGTGCGATTCCTGATGGCCGCAAGTTGCTTGTAGTTCTTGGGGACCGTTTGCGGAACAGATTGCTAGTTAGCACATAAAATCGTGTGCAGTAAGAAATCCCAATGGACACCCACATCAAGTTCAGGGGGAAATTCCCCATCCACCTGTTCTGGATTGTCCTGTACAGCTGATACATCCATCCGTTTGAAATTCCAGCGCCTGTTGTCTGTAGGACGTCTTAGCTCAATTTTACTGACAAACCTGAAAGCTATGACGGTATGATCACTTATACTCAGAGGAGTCAAGAGTGAGAGGTTGTCAATTAGGAATTCTTCGTTTGTAAATACGCAATCTATTCGCGGTGGCGTCTGACTACTTCTTCAACGAGCTGCTGACTTAACATTTTCGAATAATCTTAGATCTCCAATGAGATTGAAGAACCGAGCTTCAGTAGAGTTGTCCCGCGATGTTGACTTGGGGGAGATTAGAGTCTCCTGGAATCAGGATATTAGTACATCCGAGATGAGTAGGGAGGAATAATCCTTCCAGCATACGGCTGTCTTACTCGATGTCAGCAGTGGGTTTCCTGTAGATGACTCCAACTAGACACTTTGAGGTGTTATACAACCTTACTGAGCACCATACGGATTCGTCAAGATTGGTAAACTCTTGGTTGTTCACTTGATATATAGCGTGTAACATCAACAGCACAGTAAATAAAAGACGACGTTTTATTTAAAATTACTGACTGATTCATAGTCGACTCCAACTAGTTTTTGTACCGGAGTCGGCGTTGGAGTAAATCCCCCGAAGAGATGGACATAATCTCTCAGCTAATTCAGCCTCTAAATAACTGCAGCTGTTCAAAATAAACGATGTCGGCCAAGACCACAATCAGCCGGTAGTTTTAAATAAAAATCCGCTTAAGTAAAAATCTTATTGTGTTGACGATGTTACACTGCTTCTTCCTCTTTTAGGCGTTGTCCTCATTTGCTCGCAATAATCTCCATAGAAAAACTGTGTCCTTTAGGTGCTTTTTGAGGTTAACAATCGATACTCCGAAAGCAGTGTGGTAATATTTCATTAAGAACAAAGAAGTGTTAATTTAACAGGAATGTCGACCTAAACTACCGTATCGAAACACAAAACGTAATGCAAAATTACAACAGGATACAAGTTAATTCTCCTCTTCAACTTTAAAATCTGTGGCAAATCAAACACAACATAATCGTAAGTCACTTTTTTGAAAAAGGGTAACGTAGACATAAAATCTGGTAGACCATATATCGTACATAGTCGTTCCCCGGGCTTTAAGCTGTCGTTCCAAATAATCATAGTCCAGAATAGCCTGTGGTATCTTTTATTTCACACCTGGATCCTGTGAATTCTTAATATTTGACATAATTCTTTAGAAAGTATGCTCTCAAAGTTGGCACCATTATTCGAGAGTAGCTGAACTGGGGCGCCCTTATTAGCAATCCAAATTTCCAAAACCACTCTGGCTACTGTTTGAGCATCCATACTTTCTAGAGGAACCGCCCCACACTACCTCGTAAAATGATCAGCCATAACTGAAATATATTTATTTTACCTACCTGTTTCCCATAATGGCCCAATGATGTTAACACTCATTACTTCGCTCAGGCGACCCAATTTCACAATTAATAGGCGTGCTTGCAGGTTGTCTCTTAAGCTCTTAATCACTCGACAGATCTTACAAGCCCTGGCATAGACCTATTTGCCCCCCCTTTGTTTTGCCCACCAGCATATAGGTCTAAAGGCTTCCACTTTATTTCGACCTCCATGACCCAAGTCTTCACGAACTTTGTTCAAGGCACCACCGACCACTGATTATAAAAATGCTAATTGTCTCGAAAAGTAGGGTTCATGATGGAAATATAATACTCTACTTATTATTACTTGAAATCTTCACATAGATTATCGACATCTACCATCAAACTCAAACCTTGGATTTCTTCTGGAGATGTCTGAGAGCGCTGGTTTTTGAAAGCATTAAACACCCTTGAATTTGTAGAATTATGGTCTAATTCGTTAATAGTATTGCTCTAATAATAGACCTAATTCTAAAATTGTAGATGTGATTGCCTTATCTATAAGATCTTACGTGGAAGTCACATCACTGTCTATACTGACTCGTCTTATCATAGTCATCATCAATATATGATGAGGAACACAGTTAGGCTGAAGATAGAACAATACATTTAATATGAACAAAATAAATGTTGCACAAGAGTGACCACGACTGCAAGGCTGATCTGTGCCGTCCGACAAGTTGAATTTCGAATGAACGTTACCGCGTCCACCACTATTGGCCTCCTCTTAACGTTACATGTTCAAGGTCTATTCTCCAAGTTATCTCATGTTCAGCCTTGAGGGTTGTGATTAAGATCCGATACTATTACAAATGTATTGGGTATATTGCATGAATATGAGCAGATTCATATCCCTCATACTTTTCAGCTCCATTATATTCGTTGTCTGCATGACGTGCGAAGGAAAGTTCTCATGTTGTTTAGCTGCTCAGTGTGACGAGGAGTCCGCATTCTGATGCTGTTTACCAGACCGATTGGTAAATTCATAGTCATATTCTTGCAAGCACTCTTGCTACCAAGCTATTCGCCCCTGGGAATATCTAAAATTTTGTAACTACATTGAAGCTTTACTTACGTCCCAATAAGTAGTGCCGGAAGTAGCGTACAGATTAAACAACTGCTAGCATCTCTTTATGTGCTGTACAATAAGTTTTCTGGCTTATGTAGCATTTGGCTTCCATAAACAATAACTTTTTTACCGTCCGAAGAAACTTGTGATAACACCGCACCAATAGCTTGGTCCCTTGCATAGGTGTGAAGGGTGAAACGACCAGCAGCGGGAGAACATTTCGAATATGCTGGAATTGGTGTTGAACACAACAGCTCTTATCAGTCCATTAAAAGTTAACATCCATTCCCAGAAACTTATGGAGAGAATTTGCAATCTCCGGAACATCCTTGGATAAACCTTTTATAATAAGTTGCTAAACCTAGAGAGCTACGCAGTTCATTAGAATTTTGTGAGACAATCCAGTTTCCAACAATATCAAATTCCCCGCTATTCAAGTGCATTCCTTAACCGTTAACGACGTAACCTGTGAATTTAATTTGCTTCCTCAACAGACAGAATTTCGATGGTCGTACTTTTAAACAAAATTTATGAAGGTGCTCCAAAACTATTCACAAATTTTCTAAATGTTCTCGATCAGCTGCCTTACGTACTATTGCATAAAACAGATGCACCAGAAAAGCGTGTGGAACTAACCCAGGCAGTGTTGTATGCATTAATCTTTGGAAAATAGAAGGTACACTAGTTAGTCCGGACGGCATTGTTTGGAATTCATTTGAACTTGATGGTATTGTGAAAGCCTTCTGATGTCGACCAGCTGGATGTACTTCAACTTGCCAACAGTCAGATGCTAAATCTAGCGTTAGGAACCACTTCGAACCAACCAGCGCACCTAAAGCATAGTCTATTCGTGGCAACGAGAAAGGACTACGTTCACACAAAAACGCCTTTCAAACAAACCTTGCACTAGTAACATTGAAGCACAGTTTTGGCCAGTTTGATGGTAGAACTTTCCACATAATCTTAAACAGTTTTGTTCGTCTCCATTTAGAGTACGAAAACATAGTATTTCTTCCCTCCTTCTAAAAGGATAAGGACACTCTGGAATGTATCCAACGTTGAGCCACGAAATCAGTTCGGAGACTCAAGTTCAAACCTTATGAAGAGCGCCTCCAGAACTTGACCTTTACCCGTTAAAGTACAGGCGTCTAAGAGGTGACCTTCCTATGACTTACAGTATCCTTAACACTTCTGGTCATCCCCTTAAACATCTACTTGAGCTTAGTCACAACGCTAACCTTAGGGGTAACATCCAGAAACTGGAGACACAACACCAAAGAACGAACTGTAGATACACCTTCTACTCCTTAAGAGTAGTCAAATGCTGGAATTCTCTGCCGGATGAGCCATCCCAAGAGACTTCCCAGGAGTCCTTTAACACAAAAATTGGCATGTTCTTAGGGACTAAGGATAGTATTTTTTCTCTTTTATTGGTAAATATAACTGGACAGCGTGACCGTTAAAGAACTCGATTTCTTTGGACTGCTAATTAAGCTTGACATAGGCAAATCCACTGGACCAGATGAACTGCATCCTAGGTTACTAAAGGAATTAGCTAACTTTGTTGCGAACCCTTTAAGTATATGTTTTAATTTATCCGTAACCCAGGGTCGTTTACCAAAAGACTGGAAGAACGCCATAGTAAGTCCTGTCTTCAAAACAGGTACAAAACATAAGCCTGAGAATTACCGGCCCATTAGTCTAACTAGTGTGGTTGTTAAAATCTTGGAAAAGATTATTCGGAAGGAGCTTTTTAAGTATTTCGATGAAAGCCGGATCGTCTCGGAGAAGCATCATGGTTTTAGAACAGGCTACTCTTGTCTCACTAACTTATTAGTCGCTCGTGAAAGCTGGTGCGCTCTTAAGGACCAAAAGTTACCTGTAGACATAGCTTACACCGACTTCAGCAAAGCTTTCGACAAAGTTACGCATAACCGGCTGTTATATAAGCTAAGGAATGTCGGGATTGGAAGAAATCTATTGATGTGGATAAAAGACTTCCTAGTTGGGCGTCGACAGAAAGTACGGGTGAACTCCAAGTTGTCTAGCTTGGAAACTGTGCTTAGTGGAGTCCCCCAGGGTACAGTTTTGGGGCCAGTGTTATTCCTCCTGTACGTAAATGACATCCCTCGTCCGCTATCGTCATCGGTCTTGCTCTATGCTGACGATGTCAAGATATGGAGAGCGATACAAAGTAAGGGTGATAGCTTAGAACTCCAAAATGACCTGGAGAAATTATCTGAATGGTCCCAAACCTGGCAATTGCCGATAAATACTTCCAAGTGTATTGTGATGCTGATGATGCAACGGATATTCTAGTTTTACAACTGGATACCAGTAGCACCTTCTATGTTTGATCGTTCCCAGTCAGATAGAAATCAGAAGTCAGACGAGAGGAGGCAGGAAAGATATATTTGATTCGTTACCAATATATCGAGGACCTTTTCTATGAGCTGGCTAATGAAACGTAGGAGCTGTGTCCCACGCCGAGTCGAAACGTGATCTGGTGCGGATGCATGACCGAAAGCCTTCAGCTAAACAAGTCCACTTAAACAACGTGGTCAGCATCCAATGTCGAACACTTAATGAGCTATTGATTTTGGGGAATTATTTACAGCTACAATGCATATTGGCCATCAGGGTACAGATACATACACGATGAATAACACTGAGCTACCTACTGTCCAGACACACAATGACTTAGGCGTCATCGTTAGTCAAGACTTAAAGACTACTGCACACTGCTGTGCAATAGCCGCCAAAGATTTTAGAACTTTATGGTCCATACGTAGGGCTTTTAGTCATCTCGACGCTAAAACGTTTCTGACTTTGTATACAGTATTCGTGTGTCCTAAACTTGAGTACTGCATACAAGCAGCTAGCACATGCCTAAAAGAACAGCAACTAAGCTGATTCCCGAAATAGCGAAGCTCCCGTATGGTACTAGACTGTCCAAGCTAACTCTATTCCCGTTGTCATATCGAAGAATCAGAGGCGACTTGATTACAGTTTTCAAATTGCTTAGTGATAAATTTGCACCTGATATGCCCTCATTTTTCTTGTCTCCTGAAACAGATAATTTACGAGGACACTAAAAAAGTTCACAAGCCCAGAACGAATTACTTGTCAGCTGACTACCGACTTTCCCATCTAATCATCAACGAGTGGAATTGATTACCTCAGCACGTGGTTTAGGCTCCGTCCGTCGACTCTTTCAAAAGAAAGCTGGATTAGCTGAGAGACCATCATTGTCAGGACTAACACAGGCCATCAAGCCTCCTGTCCTTTCCAGACTGAAACTGAAACTAAGTTATTGCCTGTAGGTATCGTTGATCCATTGTTCCTAGTTACGGAAGCCCGTTAAGTGAAAGCTTCTTCTATTCCATCCGGAACCATTTGAACTATTTATTGCATCTGCAAGATTTCTGGTATTCTCAAGGTCGTGCGGTAAATACTTCTGAAGGAATGTTCACATGGATATTGCCTTCGAATTGGCTTGTGAAGCACTGAGATGTAATGAAGTCCCAGTAGGGTGTGCTTTTGTTTATAATGGAGAAGTAATTGCATCTGGTCGCAACGAAGTAACTCATTAGTAGGAGTTTTGTGATTTCTAGGTGAATGCAACTAGAGATGCTACTCAACATGCCGAGATGGTGACAATTAGACGACTAGAACAGTGGTGTCGAAATAACCAAAAAGAACTTGACAAGATTTTGGTCGAATGTGACCTTTTCGTTACAGTAGAACCCTGCATTATGTGTGCTGCTGCTATACGGTTTTGTCTTCCAGCTCATCTGAAAAGGTAAGTTTGTTTCTTACTTTGACTTTGTCACTAGTATCACATACGGTGCTCGTAATGAACGGTTCGGTGGATGTGGTTCAGTCCTAAGTGTACACAATTCTCCTAGTGCAGTCGCTCCACTAAACTGCATATCCGGAGTTGAAGCGGAGGCAGCTGTTGAACTGCTAAAGAAGTTCTATGCACAAGAAAACGAAAATGCTCCTGAAGAACTTCGAAAACGCAAGCGTGTGATGTAGTCGTATTAAGTAATTGAGCATTTTTATTTTGTCATCGACTCTTTGTAAATAAATGGAAATAATCGTTGAAGTTGCTTTCTTTTTCATGTTGATGGAAGTCGCATTGATTCTCATTTCTTCACCCTCCAACTTACTCTATATGTATTAAACTTTATCGTACCAAACACTACATGTTTATTTTCTGATCTTGTTTCCAGATAAATCTAACCTATTAAGTTGAAAATATTATAAAACTTTGATTGTCTATTCTTCTTATCCATACGTTAATGAAGTGTATGTTCACTGAGTAGTAGAAAACCGCACTCGTGTCATGCCTTTGCATAATTGCTCCAGGTGCAAACGACCATTTAGCGCTGCCATAAAGATGATCGCGTTATCTTGTGAATTACTTCGAGAACTATATTGTATTACACTATCCTACTACACATTAAATGACTTAGAACGTGTAGGACATTAAGAAACGTTTTTATATCTGATATTTTCTCTCCAATCTAGGTAAACACAACTTAGATGACGTAACAAGAAATTTTGAAAGTTAAGAATGTGCTTTATATTCAAGAAGCGCATAATTTCCCTTTGAGCAATCAGCACGTAGGAGCTGTTATTGGAAGTGTTGCACATGTCTTCTCTTGATTCCTTTGCAGGAGAATATGTATATGCTCCATTTCAATAGGTATGTTCAAGTCTGCAAGCAGCATGTCGCTAACGAAGCTTTAGTACCTAAGTCGCTTGATGACGACTTCGAACCTTTGTCTAGTCACAGTTTTTGGTAGGGGATGTCTGTAGACTTGTTACGCATTTTCAGGTTCAAAAATTCATCAACGGACATACGCCACTTACTTAAAAGATCCGACAATCTTCACTAGAGGGTATGAGACTCAGATACCACTTCGTAAGCTTCTATGACATGACATCCACCTAACCACCATCTCATACTTAGCTTAATAGAGTGATTTAGTGTATAGCTTCCTCATTTCTCGCTGGGCATATGAATGATCCATTAGTGTCATGACTATTGTATTTGACGTATCCTGAGTATGTTGGTCGATTAATTCACTTTTTATCCCTAAAATAAATGCCTGGACAAACTCGGTTCTAACCTATTGTGTGACAACCAAGTCTCAGAAACGCTCGAATTTTTACTGTGAATGAGATATTTCTAATCTCATTTTTCAAAATAAAACATCATCACTCACTGTATGTTGTTTACAATAGAAAAAGATTTATGCTATTCCATCAACTACTTTGTGATAAATTTATTCGGTAAAGTTGATAAATGATTTTGGATAGTGTAACGAAAAGACAAAAATTATCAGAACTATGTGATATTATTAGCGTCATTTGTTTATTTATTTATTTAAACACATAAACATTAGTACAAGGAGGTACCAAATTGATATACTCCACACAAATCATTCGATTTATGTGAGGCCTGGGATGCTGTCCGGGTGCCCAAACCGAAGCAGGTGGTTTTCTTAGGGGGCCACACCCGGAGTCTTTAACCTAAAGATCTAATTCACAAGGCAGTGGAGCAACGCCAGGAGATGCAGTCTCATGGTAGCCGGTGACCAACGATTGGTTCATACGCCATTCATTCCTTCAGGATACTGGAGCCAGCCCATGTGCACCATTGGTTTGGAATCAAGGTTTTCCAACTCCCCTAGGCAGACTCTCCGTGTCCACCAACCCGGTTAAAGCGCCGTACATTCGTTTTTCGTCCTCTCAATTACGTAGACAATACCCCCGCCGCGAGAAGGCAGTAAGTAGCGTGATACATTTCAAACAATCTGATCATGCAAATACTTGTTAAGAATATTCATATATGAAAATGAGAGATCAACTAAACAAATGGAGGGTAAAGGGAGACAAAGTTAATAAAGAGAATAATATAAAAAACAATGTGGAACTCATCACGCCGGATCACACGTGACTGATCTTGTATTTCACTCCGAAATTCTAAGAGTATTCTTGCAGTCCATTTGTAGCATCGTCATTTCCTTGACAAATATGCTATCCTACTGTAGATGTTTCGTGAAATTTTCAGTTTCAATCACTAACCGACTTCGTCTAGACCAACGTTAAACGTTCGGAAGGACTGGAAGACCGTTTCATCTCAATATGGGACTCAGCAGTGGGCACCCGCGATCCTAGACTCGGGGTCTCCGGCCTCGCGCACAAACGCTTAATCTCTAGACCACTGGGCTGGTATCCAGCGCTGTTAATATCCAATCTAGTGCTTCCTGGTTCGCAATAGAGGTCTAACATAGCTGTTTGTGGTTTAAACTGAAAATAAGCTGTGTTTGTATATCATCAGAGTTCCTCAAATTCATCATTTGACCACCTATTTAGGGATTCACGTATTAATTTAGTTAGCAACTGATATAGTCTTGATTGATGAGAGTGCTGACGAAATTTCAAGTGTTCCGAACTCCCTCAATAACAAAATATTGATTTTTGGATATTGTTTCTCCTTCCTTAAATCCGAAACATTTCAATACTAGTTTACGTCAGCATATATCTAATCATAAGGATCGGACTGCCTGAACAATTTACTTATCCTAATGAGTCCCTGATGTAATCATATCGCGGATACAAAAAGATAATTTGGTTTTTGTCAACCTGCTGGCTGATATAATAGTGGACTTTAAGGAAGCTAGGAATTATGAGACCAAGAAAACTTCACCATGGATTCATTGACTTTTAGTTTTATTCATGTGGGAGTAGACTATCTTTTTAGGATCAGCACAATATTTGCGATCAGTAGTTGGAGACCTTGCATGAGACAGCTCAAAATTGGTCTCAGTAGAATAAATGCATTCATCTGTCCCTAAATCGTGAGGTCAAATGGTATTTTACCAAACGAGTGGATTTTGTCTTTTCAAACTATATTCTCCGAATTTATTGTTTACAATTTTGTATAGTTATCAACTACTTAAACTATCTCATTTTTCTATCCTACCTTCAAACTTCCCCGTGATACATAAGCTGATGTTATGTTTTGTACCATTCTTTAGCTACTAGTACTTCATTACGGACCTATTACTCAGCCCTCTTCCACTTATGACATGGTTACCCCAATATCGTGATTTCTTAAATATCAGAATGGGTCGATGTTCAAGATTAAGTTCTGGTGAGAAACCATGACCAGTAGAGTCCGGTCCGTGTTGGGTGTGTGACAATTATCCATCTCAGACAATCGATGAAGGGTTGCACAAGATCATAGATCGATTGAAGTTATACATTAACACTGTTCAGTGGTCCAGAGTTTAAGCGTTCGCATACGAGACCGAAGGTCCTTGGCTCAAGTCCCGCGTGTGGGTACTCACTGCTGAGGAGTCCCGCACTATGACGAAACGACCATCCAGTACTTCCAGGTTATGAATGGTGGTCTAGCTTAGATCGACTCATAAATTCAACTATTAGAAGTTCTTAAATATGTTGATTTGTAATCGGGTGTTTACTCTATTATTGTGATTTATAAATCCGAACTGTATAATTAAAAGTTTCCTTTCTGAGATGTTCTTTGTTCTAGCTATCGGGAAAGTGAGTGTGAGAAACTGCGTTCTGCACCAGCATTCATTTAGTGTTACTCTCGGCTGTTATCTCACTATTATCGTGTCATCACTTATCCAAAGATCTATGGTACTAGATCTACAATCTAGATGAATCAATCAATACTCAGAGTAGATCAATACAACCCTCCTTTCCTACGGTCAAATCACACAGGTCTCCAAAATAACTAACATGATATCTGTTTAGTTCTGCAGTTATATCAATGTTAAGTCTTTTTTCCTACTATCGGCAGTATTATAAGTCCGGTTAGTTAATGTGATGTAGCATTTCAGGCCGGTGTACGCTTGTCTCATGTCTTATTTTGATGGTGACATACTGACCCTCTAAATTACAAGTGTTTGAATCAACATTTCCAAAATGGTCACTTGATAGTACTCACGTGAATAGTATTCTTCTATTCCTTTCTGTCAACTCCTCAACCCTTCCTTACAAGTAATTGTTGGCTGGACTTTGTGAAAGAATTTGAAGGACTTACAGTTTACTATTGTAAAAAGTTTGCTTGCTTCTTATCTACCTTCGCACTATAACTCCATGGATTCCAGTTGATGAACTTACGCAGTCTGGTTTTTCATATATCAAATTACTAAGTATCCGTTTATCTCCTTACTAGTCAGTTTATATAAAATTTAACGGATAAAAAGCCTAGAAGCTATTTATTACGTGTTGTACTTGGTCATGCACCCTAATCGTAGTCGACACTACATTATCGATAGTTTTTAGTAAATAATGTCACTAGAATCTCAGTAGGAAAAACACTTTATTTAGTGCTTTAATACTGCATCCTTCCCTCGTTGAAATCAAACCTCGATTTTCATTCTCTATTGTAAGCTCTTAACCCATTATATTGATCGAAATAGTATCTCTGAACTTCGTACTATAGATTTAACACAATCTATAGGTTCTTATCAAATTGAATTCCTCTTTATCGAGCGATTTACGTGTCTGTCTATTAGTAACATATTCTGGATAGTCTTCTTGGGATCTCACTCTCGTGAGATGATCCTGCAAGCGAAACACATATGTATTCATCAAAATAGCTTCCAGTTTAGTAAAAGTAATAACCATATTATTGGTAATATAAAACAGGCGTCGAAAGCATGGATTCCTGGAATAAAAAGCATTTTAAGATTATCGAAAAAACTAGGATCTAAGGGAAAACAAATAGCAAGTGCACCTGCTCCGTTTTGAACAATTCTGAGCCATGCTCCTAACCATTTGTTTTTATAATTGTGCTGACCGCGATCAGATATTCTCTGTATCTGACAACATGCCTCAGATCAAATGTTAATGACTTCCTGGACCAATGTCATGTCTTAGTTTGGCCGCAGCTAGCTTTCTTCCTACACTAGCCATCCCCTCTCATAGGGGGAGAGGGTAGTTGGACATAATATACATCCCAGACACCCCAGTTAGTGATGACTCACTGTCTCACCAACCAATTTACTATCCTTACTTAGTACCATACTCCTAACTTGGTCATCGCTCACTCAATGGTCCTAAAATGAGTGTGGCTCCGAAGACATCTGTAACCAAATACTAGTGTTCTACAAGTATCCTCTACTTCTAGAGGGTAAGTTTCATAGTCAGAAAGTAGAGCAGTAAGAATTGCTGTGTAGCACTGTCCTTTGTTTGAGAGATAGATGGACGTATCACCTTAAACCATAACTAACATAAGTTGGCAAAAGCCAACAGAACTTTCTGAATCGGTGCCGGGATTTCAGCTGTGGGAATAGGTGGGACGTGGTTTGAATCTACTTACTTACTCCTGTTACCTCTCATGGAGGAGCATAGGCCGACCACTAGCATTCTCCATCTAACTCTGTCCCAAGCAATCCTTTCCACTTTTTATTCATCCTTTTCATATCTGTTTCCGATTCCCGATATAATGTGTTCTTCGGCCTTCCTCTTTTCTGTTTACCTTCAGGATTCAAAGTTAGGACTTTTTCCCTAAATGTATATCACATCGAAATCCAACATCGTTTCGATAGTCTTCACAATGTTCAGCAGTCAGTCACAAGTAATCCCATCCCTTGAGGTCACTCAATCATAACTTCTTCCTTAAAATCCGACTTTAACCGATCTACATTAACGTTGAGTATTGAAAAAGATACCGTGACCTTGAAGTCGTCCAATTGATTCTGATCAGCTCGTTCATAAATTATAGTCTCGCCTTAGAATAATTTCTGTAACATATCACTTTGACCACAATTGATTGATCACTGAGTAGGGATCAATGTCATGCATGTCAAATCCTTCTTAGTGCTGATCGAATGCTATCGATCAAGTTGCAATATGGTCACTAATCTAGGTGGCTTGACACTGCGTGCACTATATTGAGATAAGATGGTGGTTAGAAGTGGTCAACAGGAAACCCTTCACCCGGGTTTCGTGCTACTTGGCATTCGTCAGCAATATGTACCTGTAATCTTGAGGGAACTGGTGCTCTCTGATGAATTCGATCCTATTTCCTGTTGACCACCTTCACCACCACCATCTTATATCGCTTTAACCTCGATAATTTCGACAAATGATACAACCTATTCAATACATTGGATCCATATTTTAAAAAAAGTTCACAAACTAAGGATATTTTTTTATTGATTAATTAATTTGTGTTCATGTACATGTGTGTGCGTGTGTATGTGCATGTAAACTAAAGATATACAACAGATATAAATACACATAGGCACACACACACTTACACTAATGTAGTTCATAATTAAATATTAAACAAATAAAGAATCATTAATGATACGTAAATAAACAAATTTTGTTTATCTTCCCCCCTCCAAAAAAAAGAAGAAAAACAAACAAACATTTAACAAGGAATAAAAATAAGCTGGTAACAAAATGACGATCACTCATTTACAAGCCAAAAATTGTGATACAAAATAAAGAAAGAAAAGTAAGGAGAAGAAGCATAAAGAATGAACTAAACTATAGAACCTGTTACTAAGTGACTTCAATAAAAGAAACAATAAAAGCCTAATTGTACAAAATGATATATATATGCATATGCATGTTCTTTTCTACTATGTCACTTTATATTGTATTGAATCAATTATTCAATAATTAGACTAGGATATGGATACAGAATTAATCAATATATTGTATCTATGTGTATATGTATATATAGAAATATTTGTATCCAAGCGTGTGTGTGTGTATGTATGTATGTTAGTTATAATGAATGTATGTATGTGTGTATACTGGTGGGCGGCCTATGCTCCTCCTCCACAAGGGGTAACAGGCGTAAGTAAGTAAGTAACGTGTGTATATTTATATATATATTTTTTAGTGTCGATATCTTCAATTGACAATAATGTGAGTAAGAGAAATGAGACAAAGATTATATATATATATACACTTATACATATCGGATACAGTTGAATGGAGAATACTAGTTAGCCGCTTATGCTCCTCCTCCTCCTCCTCTATGAAGGGTAACAGGCTTAAGTAAGTAGGTAAATAAATAAGGGAATAAATAAACTCACAATACGTATTTATACATGATTATATATATTTAGAAACATTTATTTATATATCACTATACTACTTATATACTCCATTACTCTACTCAAATTTACAAATATATATATACTGATACTGAGGGGGGGGGAATAAACAAACAAAACAAAAAAAATGAAGTATTTATTTTAAATAATAATGAAAAAAAAACAACTGTCAATATAAGTAATATGGATCAAAGAAGTTTATTTTTTGTTTGTTTGTTTGTTTTAATTCATGATTCCAAATGGTTACAAAAGAAAGAACATTCAATTACAAAGATCAATATTGGGAAACAAATCATATATCCATATATGTATATGTATTGGACACCTTGTACAAAACTTGGCACAATCATGTATATATATGTTTTTTTGTTTCTAATTACAAGTATATGTATTACTATGTAGAGTAGTAGTAGTAGTAGTAGTAGTAGTAGTAGTAGTAGTAGTAGTAGTAGTAGTAGTAGTAGTAGTAGTTATAGCAACTATAAGATAAATGTGAATACATGTCAAAGCCAAAGAAGAAGTGTGTGTATATGAGGAAATAGAAAAAACGAGATATGTAACAGGTTGCGTCAAATGAAATAAAACAAAAGACAAACAAACCATAGATATACATAAACACATACATACACATACATAGATACACCAAGAAGAGGATCTAATCGACAATGAATGATAACCAATAATGATACATTATGTATTGTATATTTCATTCACAGTATACATTATTCTGATAGTCCATCCATTGAACTTGATCATCATTAATGTTGTGTTTCATTGTCGATTGATCGATTGTTCAGAATAGTAGTAATATTAGTAGTATAAGTACTACAAGTAGTATTATAAGTAGTATAGATTTTGGATAATAATCAAACTAAGATGAATTCACAGAAAGAAAAAGTAAATACATTTAGTATATTGAATGAACATACCCAGATATTAGCAAGTTGATGTATATTTGTTTAAATAAATAATTAGTGTATGTATGTGTGTGTGTGTTTAATACAGATTAGTAACTAATGAAAGACAAGTAAATCTATGGAACAAGAGAAAAGGAAAAAAAACAATCAATAGTAACTATTGATTAAAAGGTAATTCATTGTCATGGTAATATACTATTCCCATAAGTTGATGTTACCGATGATGATGATACTGAGGATGATAATAATTGTGTAGTATCTGGATTTGTATATTGCATCAAGTAGCCTAGTGTAGAAGAAGGTTAAAGAATATGAAAACAAAAAAAATTAATAGAGGAACTAACTTACGTTATGAACAGTTGAAAAAAAAAGAACAACCTAGGAAGTAATACAGGATAGTTGTTTAGTTTAAGACTTCAGAGACAGTAATATTCTCACAATTCTTTTATAGGAATAAACTCAATGATGTTGAAGCAAGAATATTATCTTATGAAGTTTCAGACTAAGTGCAAACAGTTGTCCAGTTAATCAGTCAGTCACAACGTAAAACTTCGTAGGTACGTACATACATCAGTTCGAGTTGTCATACCATATTACCACAGAGATTTATTTATTTAAACACATAAATATTGGTACAAGGAAGCACCAGATACATATGCGCCACACAAATCAAATGAGATTTGTGTGAGGGCTGTGATACTACCCAGAAGCCCAAACTGAAACAGGTGGTTTTCTTAGGGGGCCACACCCCGAACCTTTGACTTAAAGGTCTGATCCACAACGCAATGGAGAATCGTGAAGAGATGTAGTACCATGGTAGCCGATGACCAACAATTGATTCATATGCCATTTGTTCCTTTAGGTTGCGGGAGCCCATGTGCACCATTGGTTTGGAATGAGGGTTTTCCAACTCCTCTAGGTGGACTTTCCATGTCCACCAACCCGGTTAAATCGCTGGACATTCGTTTTTCGTCCTCTCAATTTCGTAAACAACACCTGTGGCACGAAAGGGCAGTGAGTAGGACTTCCCTTACAGAGGCTATATACTCGTGGCCATGTGAGAGCATTTGGAGAGGGAGAGCGGACTCTCCCCACTCCCGGCTGTAATAGGGCATTTGGGGGCCCCACAGAGATGCAGTTGTGTTCACCGGTATTGACAATTCTTCAGTCATTCATATTGACCACTTTAATAAATATAAATAATATACAACTACAAATATATTCTTCCTATTTAATGCCTTAATTGATATTGCAGATAATCCGTTTAAAATGGCTAACAACATGTTCACATTCCTTATTGTTTTTCCTCAATGTTATCTGTGACAACCTAATCAAAAAAGAGTTTTCAGCCAACTATATAACTATCGATAAAAATCTTGCTATTCTGTATTTGTTTTTGTTATATCCCGTGGAGATTTAGTATTTTCATAGTTGAAAGCGTGATTCAATTGAAGACTGGTAGGTCCTGGGTTCGAATCTCGCGAGGCGAGGTCGTGGATGCGCACTGCTGAGGAGTCCCATAATAGGACAAATTGGCCGTCCAGTGCTTCCAGGTTTTCCCTGGTGGTCTAGCTTCAACTGACTCACGCTTTCAACTATGAAAATAATAGTTAATTATTGCAGAAAAGCCTATTCATGGATATTATGAATCGATTTAAGTTAGACCACCACTAAAAACCTGAAAGCATTGGATAACCATTGCACCATAGTATGAGACTCCTCAGAAGTATGCATCAACGATCCCGCATGTGAAACTCAAATCCAAGAACTTCGGTCTCACGCACCAACCTCTAGACCATTGAGCCAACATCCAACGGTGTTATTATTTAACTTCAATCAATCCATAACATTGTGTGGTCATCTTTCATTGGGTTCAGTGAATAACTGCCTCACACTTGACACGGATTGGCTCCCTTGGTCACAATTCTTCAGTAGAAATGTTGAAATTTCCTCTCAAAGCTAGTCACCGGTGAGTCCCATATTAGGAAAAGGCATCTGTTCATTGCTTTCAGGTTTTCAGTGGTGCTCTAAGATTGATCAGCTCGTGATTTCAATGAAATTAAACAATTTCCGTAACCCTATACTGACCATTTATGAATACTTTTCTTCCTAAGATTCGTACTCTGAATAAAGTAAATACTATTATTCTTTCATGAGTGAGCTCCTACCAGAATATTCTCAACTATCGAACTAGCTCAAATTAAAAGCCAATGACTTCATAGACTAATATTATATCTTGATTTGACCACCCCTTGTTTACTTTTCTAACTTGCTTCTATGCCATCCAAAATTCGATGTCGAAATAGGTGACTTATGTTATACATGTCATAAATACTGGTACCGGACACGTTCTAACTTCAACATAATTCTATTGTTATCAAAAGGGTTTTTTGTGGAGATTTATTATTTTCATAGTTAAAAGCGTGAGTCAATTGAGAGGTAAATCCAGGAGTTCTAGTGAGAAGCAGTGACCAGTGGAGTTCAAATCACATTTGTCGCGAGATAGAAACTCACTGAAGATAATTGGTGAACGGTTGCTCAACTTCGTGAATCGGTTGGAGTTAAACATAAAAACCATGGGATGCCAGCTCAGTGGTCTATCGGTTAAGTGCTCTGGCGCGAGACTGGTAGGTTCTGAGTTCGAATCTCACGAGGCAAGATCGTGGATGCGCACTGCCACTGAGGAGTCCCACAATGGGGCGAAACGACTGTCCAGTGCTTCCAGGTTTTCTCTGGTGTTCTAACTTCAATTTACTTACGCTTTCAACTATAATTCTATTGATTATGCTATTCTATTCTATACTTACCTGCAGATAATTTCAATGGATCTAATCTTTCCGGATTTAAAGTTAGATTACCAGCACCACCACCACCATTATTATTATTATTAAATGATTGAAAATTTTGTACATTTGAAAGATTAGTCCCATAATTTTGAAAGAATTGTGAATTAAAAAATCGATTATTAATTGTACCATCCAATATACCTGAATTTGATGGTGACATATTTGAAGAGGATAAATTAGTTACTTTACTGATAGAATTACCATTACTATTCAAATGAGTAGTATTGATAGGATTAGTAGTATTGTTCATTAAAGAATTCTGATTAAAATATGATTTAAAAGGTTCTGGTATACAAGAATATGATGAAGCATTTGATGCTAATGTACTTAAAGCAGCAACTAAGAAATCGGGGATACCATAATACATACTATTAGTAGTAGTATTCAAATCTGCACTCTGATTTGAAGTACCAAGTAGATGATGATGATTAGACGGAATATATTGTTTGGAATCATTGAATGGTTGTGATGCTGTAGACATTTCATACATGGATAATGACGGTGTAGATGAACATGGCATAGTGTTTATAGGACTGTTATTAACAACGCTACCGGAAGAAGTAAGTGTTGGCATATTTGAATATGTCGAGAGATATAATGAAGATGGTAAACCGTTAGTTAATGAGTTCATGGTAGATTTCAATTCATCCTCTTTATTACTATTATTAAATGATAATGGCATAGACTGTGTGTATGTAGATGAAGTTGGCAATTGAAGATTCCATGCATTTTGAAGAAGGAACGATGGGATCATATTATTATTAGATAGTGATGTATTCAATTCTTGTTGGTTAACTGTTAGATTCTTCCATTTCGACGTGGTGCTCATAGTAGTAGTAGCAGTAGCGGTAGTATTTGATAAAGTATGACACATTGTTAAATTCATCATATAATCATTATTTAATTCACTTTTTATTGATTGTTGATCTAAACTACCATAATGTTGGGTACTACCACTACTGTAACGAGAATAGTTCATTACTGTAGAATTGTTATGATTATTATCGATTTTCATATTTGGATGAGATAATTTATTGGATAATTGTTGTTGTTGTTGTCCCCCTTTATGTTTACTACTGAAATCACGTGGAGTAGTTGATGATGATGATGACGATGATGTTGGAGTTGTTCGCTTCGAGTAGGGAAATGAATTACCATCGTTAGTTTGATGATTTTGTTGCTGTCCATGATGATGATGATGTTGATGTTGATGATTAGATCGAGAATTTAAATTACCAACAATATCTAATGAACCATGAGGCACGGATACTGTATGCGCTGTTACTGTACGTACATTATTCAATGAAGTGATATCAATGATGGGATTATTATTGTTATTAGATGACATGGATGTGGATGAACGTTTTTTACTGCCAGAATGTTTATTCATTTCATTATTTCGTTGTTTACTCACTGAATGCATCACACTATTCATACTACTATCACTATTATTATTATCGTTAGTAGTATTAGTACTCATGATTACATTGACATGATCAAATAACTTTTGTTCATTTTTATTATACCATTTATAATTCTGATGAGTAGACATGTTCATTTGTTGTACAGGTATAGACATTGTATCTTGATGATATTCAGATGTGGATTGTAGCACTGGACAACTTTGTAATTGTGAATCATATAGATTGGATTCTTGCTTTAATTGTTGTTGTTGTAACGACGACGACGATGATGATGATGATGATGATGATGATGATGATGATGATGATGATGATGATGATGATGATGATGATGATGATGATGATGATGATGATGATGATGATGATGGCAATAATGGTCCACTAAATGAATTCAATAGACCTGAAGTTGTTATTCCTTTGGATAGTGGGGATGAACTGGAAGGTTGACAAGGTGAAATAGTTGGTGGACACTTTAAATGTGTTGAACTACCATTCTCTGCACTGTTATTATTCTTATTATCATTAGTATCGGTAGTAGTTGTCGTAGTCATAATAGAAGTGGTATCAGTGAAATCTTGTTTCTTTAAATCAATACTAGAAGGACGTTTCTTATGTGAATCTAATAAATTACAATGTGATGTATGATTTAAATGAAAACGTAAAGCTAAAACATGTGAGAAACGTTTTTTACAACCATCAATTGGACAACCAATTGGAAAGGTTTCATGGAGTTCATCATTTTCTTCAAAACAAACATGATCATTATTATTCTTATCAGGGTTATTAGTATTATTGCTCATACATGATGGAGTCTGGGGTCGAGAATGATCAGGATTTGATGGATCACATAGAATTCCATCAGTTTTACCGGGGAAATCTCCAATTTCAGATAATTTTTCAAGATCTGGTAGAATTTCCGATGGACAATCACTTGATGATGTACTACTACCTCGAAATAGTTTACGACTTTTATTATGTAATTTAGATTTTCTATTACTACTACTTCGTGTTAGGTGTTCTTCATCAGATACATGAGGAAGACATTTAGTTATATCAGTATCTTCTTGAATAACATTATCATTGATTAGTTCTTTCTCTGTATCGATTTTTGTTAGATGATGTGTATTGCATCGATTGGTTGTGGAAATAGTTTCAATACCATTACCATTATTATTATTGACTGCAGGTGAATTTGAAGCTCGACCACGTAGTCGATGTCTTCCATTTGTAGTAGATTTCCAATTACAATCATTCGTTGTAAGATGATTAGTTAAATTTGGTTTATAATTTGTTCCAACTCCAGTTCGACGTTTTGTACGATTACTAGATCGTATGGATGATTTAAATGGAGGTACATAATCTCGTGGACTATAAATATTGTTTGAAAAATACATAAGTCAGTATAAGTAGCAAAAAAAAAAGAAAAGAAAACAGTTCTAATAAACACTATTTATCTTTGTCACAGTACGGTTCGAACTCTTAAACACAATGAAATAGGACTTAAAAGAACAATTATTGTAGTATTGTTTGTTTGAATCTTCCCATTGATGTGTTAGGACTACAATTGGTCAGTCCCTAATTGGCATATGTGCATACTGTGCGTATTGCTTCGATATAGCCTAAATTCATAAGCATGGTAAGCAAAAATAGATAGTGGTTAACAGTGGAAACCAGTTTGGCGCGCGTTTCGTCCTATTTGGGACTCGTTAGCTGGATGTACCTGCTTGTGAATTAAGGCAATACGCACAGTATGCACATAAGCCAATAAGAGACTGACCAGTTGCAGTCGTAAACATCAATGGGAAGATTCAAACAAACAATACTAAATGAATTCAAAATTCACCCATTGCACAAGCAAGTGGCTATCAGAACTCAGTAGCTAAGTGGATAACATGTTGGCGTTTGAAGCGGAAGGTACTGGGTTCGAGTCCCAGAGTGAGCATTAACTCTGAGATGCAGGTATATCTAGCTGACGATTCCCAGGCAGGACGGAATGCCTATCATGGATTCTACTGCTAGTCACAATCCATCTTTGTTTATGATATCAATTTTTCTATGAAACATGAACTTAAAAGATAGAGGACATATATAAATTAGACGTTACTCGGTTATATTCAATATCATAAATTGATTGTTTGAATGTAATCAAATCACCATCCACTAAGTAAATTTACTATTATTCTCATCTTGTCAATATCATCTGTCATACCTAACAACTTAACGGATATAAGTCAGTCAGTCAGCTACAATGTAGGATATAAATTGTGGCTTAATTGAATGTTTGTTTGTTTTGGGGGGGATTGGATTATTAATTTTCTAGAAATGACAAGATTGTCATATTAAAATCATTAGTAACTAAGAGTAATTGTTTGGATACATCTAATATATATAAGTAATTGATATATAACTTACCATGGTGGAGCAAAATCATGTTGTGTTGCATCTAGCAAAGTACCAATATAAGTTCGACCTCTCCATGTCACATTGACAACTAATACTCCTTAGAAAAAAGAAACATAAAGATGAAGTAGAACAAAAAAAATTAAAAATCATTTTAAAATGAAGTATTTTTTTAGAAAGGGGAACTTTTTTAAACAATGGCTAAGTGTCATACATACACACACGAAATAGAAACAATTATTTTCAGGATGGGGTTATGGAAATGGTTGAATTTCACTGAAGTCATGAACTGATCAATATTAGACTACTACTGAAAACCTGGAAGCATTGAATAACTATTGCACCATAATACACATCCACGATCCCTCTGCAAAACTCGAATCCAGGAACTTCGGTCTCACGAGCCAACCTTTAGACCACTGAGCTAACATCCGATAGTGTTATTGTCTAACCTCAATCAATCCATAACATTGCGTGGTCATTTTTTTCATTATGTTTAGTGAGTAACTGTCACACACCTGACACAGATTGGCTCCCTTGGTCACAGGCACATACAACTTACTTACGTCTGTTACCCCTCGTCGAGGAACATAGGCGACTCACTAGCAATCTTCATCTATAGAACTAACATGTTTTAAATAAGATGATATGTTCTATCTGCCAGTCACTGTTCAACATTAGTAAGACGAAATGTGACTAGTAAAGTCCGATTCCTGTCATCTACCTCAGAAATTGAATATGATCTCACAATTTCATGGATTTATTGAAGTTAGACATTAACACTGTTGGATGACCATCTCGGTGGTCTACAGTTTAAGAGTTCATGCGTGAGATTAAAGGTCCTAGATTAGAATCCGGCGAGCAGTGTCGTGGATACGCACTATTGAACAATCCCATACTAGGACGAAACGGCTGTCCAGTACTTCCAATAATGTTCTAACATCATATCAATTCATAATCTCAATCAAAAGACTAATTGTACTTTTCACAAATATAAGAACCTATTACAACATGTTAACATTCTTCATAGTTGAAATCATGAGTCGATTGAAGCTAGACTACCATGGAAAACCTGGGAGCACTGGACGACCGTTTCGTCCTGGGTTTGAATCTCGCGAGTGCAGGATCGTGGATGCGCACTGCCACTGAGGAGTCCCATAACTCAGCTGTTTTATCAATTATGTATTTATATATATATATCGACTACTTAATTTATATATTCAGTAATAACATGTAAGAAAAAAAATAGTTTACATACACACACACACACATGTATAGACAGATACACACTATACAATGTACCCAAGTGAACAAACACAAATCAAAGTTACCATGATTTGTATATGTGTATATATAGATACATATATATATGCGCATGATACATACTCGAAAGAAAAAGAATTTTCTCACATGTTTACAATATTTAACCTAAATGGTTGTTACCAGTTCTTCTTCTTCTTATTATTATTGACTGACTTTTCTTCGTCTTACTTCTACCCATCCACCCACCCACACTAACACACACGCACACATATAGGTATCATGCAAAAACTGTTACAGACCAATGATTTCCGTTTTACATTAAAATCAAGTTTAAAAAATAAATGAAAATTTTCTTTTTTCATTTTGTTTGTTGCTCTAGTCAACATGAATAAAAAAAACTAACAAAGAACAAAGAAGAAAAGGAACAATAATAATCTTGAAGTGAAAAGTAAATATTATAGAGTTGAGATCGTGAGTCAATTGAAGCTAGACTACCATGGAAAACCTGGAAGCACTGGACGGCCGTTTCGTCCTGTTGGTGAACGGTTGCTCAATTTCGTGGATCGGTTGAAGTTAAACATTAACACCGTTGGATGCCAGGCGGCTCAATGATCTAGAGGTTAAGTGTTCGCACACGAGACTGATAGGTCCTGGGTTCGAATCTCGTGAAGTAGGATCATGGATGCACACTGATGAGAAGTCCCACAATAGGATGAAATGGCCATTCATTGCTTCCAGGTTTTCCATGGTGATCTAGCTTCAATTGATTCATAATCTCAACTGTTAAAATTACTATAATATCCACAAAACCCCTTCAGATTTGCATTTGTTCTATGATTTAACTAAGATTAAAAATGCATAGACTAATCATATGTCAACTTAGTTGATTTATATTGTTATGATATTCGCTTGAACACTGGAATATTTTGATTCAATCTCTAATGAGGTCATTAGCCTGTATTATTGTCAAAGTTCATAGCAATTAATTAGCTTAAATCCACTTAATATTGTTTGTTCGATTCTTTCCGTTGATGTTTAGGACTACAACTGGCCAGTCTCGAATTGATATATGTGCATACTGTGCGTACTGCCTCGATATAGCCTTCATTCACAATCATTGTAAGCAAAGATGGATAGTGGCTAGCGGTGGAATCCAGCTGACAAGTCCCAAATAGGACGAAACGCGCGTCAAACTGGATTCCACTGCTAACCACTATCCATCTTTGTTTTCCAATTTCATTTATTATTTTTCTGTCTATGTGTTTATATGTCTATTGATGTATTGGATAAACCAGCTGGTGGTAATGTTGTTCATTCACAGCTTGAAGAACAAAAACCGTAAATAAATCATCTCCATTTTAAAATAGGTAACATATACATGCATTATTTATGCATAAGTAAGTGACGTACACATGTATGAGTATGTGTGTGTGTGTGTGGATGTACGTAGTATGTACTTGACAATATCTATTGAAGCATAACCGAAAACATGGTGTGTGTGTGTGTGGGAGAGAGTGTCATGTAGATTATCTTCATTGTTATTATTATTATTGTCATATTAATTTGTGGTGTTTTTCGAGGTCAATGAATGTTCTGTCTAAAATACACAAGTGTTAATCTAACTTTTTAAATGAAAACATTATTTATGTAATAACGTTTATGAAATAAAATGCTGAGGAGTCCCACAATAGGACGAAACGGCCGTTCAGTACTTCCAGGTTTTCCATGATGCTCTAGCTTCAATTGACTCATGATTTCAACTTTGAAAAATACTGAAATCTCCACAAAACCCCTTCTGATCTATAAAAATGATTAAATAGTGATAAATGAAATAGTTGAATTCATGAGTCGATCTAAGCTAGACCACCATTGATAACCTGGAAGGACTGGATAGTCGTTTCGTCATAGTACGGGACTCCTCAGCAGTGAGTACCCACACGCAGGACTTGAACCAAGGACCTTCGGTCTCATATGCGAACGCTTAAACTCTAGACCACTGAACAATATTAATGTCTAGCTACAATTGATCCATGATCTTATTCAACCCTTCATCGATTGTCTGAGATGGATAATTGTCACACACCTGACACGGATCGGACTCCATTGGTCACAGCTTCTAACTAGAACCCCAGGAAATTCATCTTGACTAAAATTTTGATTTATAATATAAATTACCAGTTTCCGGGTCATCTAATACTACTACTGAATGCTTTCTAAAATCACGAGAATTATCTTCTAAACCAAGTATCCTAATCATGATACTTCCATCTGGGTGTTATGACTTAAATTGTATGGATGGTAGCATTTAAGTTGTTTGATTCGAAACTAGTTGGAAATCGATTGACATTTTAGAGCAATCATATGAACTCCATAGCTCAGTGAATAACAAGCCTGTGTGTTTAAAGAGAATGATATTAGGTTCGAGTCCTGATGTGACTATCAACACTAGGGTGAAATGAATCAAATATCCTGAAATAGGATGAAACGCGATTCCTGGATTCTATAACTAACCACAATTCATCTATTTTAGAAACCAATCAAGTATAGTTGATGTGGAACTTGTAACATATGTGCAACAATCGAAGTTACTACATGTCATACCAACACAACTAGAAGATGGTTATTTATTTATTTTATTTAAACACATAAATATTGCTACAAGGAAGCACCAGGTACATATGCGCCACACAAATCTCATTTCATTTGTGTCAGGGCTGTCATACTGCCCAGATGCCCAAACCGAAGCAAGTGGTTTACTTAGGGGGCCACAACCGGAGCCTTTGACCTAAAGGTCTGATCCACAAGGCATGGGAGCATCGTGAGAAGATGCAGTTTCATGGTAGTCGGTGACCAACAATTGATTCATACACCATTTGTTCCTTCAGGGTACTGAAGCCCATGTGCACCATTGGTTTGGAATCAGGGTTTTCCAACTGTCCTAGGTGGACTTTTTGTGTTCACCAATCCGGTTAAAGCGCCGTACATTCGTTTCTCGTTCTCTCAATTTCGTAAACAACACCTGTAGCACGAGAAGGCAATGAGTAGGACTTCCCTGGCAGACTAGAAGATGGGATAAGGGATAGTATCGAATCTAATAGTAAGTTAAATATACTTCATTTGGAATAAATGTTACTCAATGTCACCACAATCATAGATATTACAACTTCTGTTTCAATCTAGAATGATGCATTTATTGAAAATATTAGTAATGTTGAGTCTAATTAACAAAGTACAATCTTTATGGGTGATGCATGTAAGATGATATTGGTGTCATGTTATACTAAGTACATCTAGAAAATGTCTAACCTGTTTTTTTTGGAATCAGAAGGGGTCAATCACTAACCAAATCTGTCAGTGATAACATTTGTGTAACTATGACACTAGATCTTGAATTTTGATCTTCTGCTATACATAATTTTTCACTCTATCATTTTAGTCATTCTCATTATAGTTGCTACTACATGATTTCGATTCGTTTGATAGATATCATGTTAATTTCATTTCATCGTGCTAATTTGGTAGATGCGCACTGCTGAGGAGTCCCATAATAGGACGAAACGGTCGTCCAGTGCTTCCAGGTTTTCCATGGTGGTCTAGCTTCAATTGACTAACGCTTTCAACTATGAAAATAATTTGGTATTATTATATCTCGAAGAGAATTATGAAGGGTCAGCAAGGTGACACGGGATCGAACCCGTCAGGGAGCACCAGTTCCCTCAAGATTACAGGTACACCTTGCTGACGAGTGCCAAATAGCACGAAACCCAGGTCCAGGGTTTCCTGTTGACCACCTCCAACCACCATCTTATTGGTTAACTAATATTAACCTATAAAAAAAACACAACCAAATTCTATTCTCTTCCTTGTCTATAAAACTTTCAAAATTAAACATCAAAAAGAGGAACAATTTATAGTTTCAGTTCAGGGTTTATTTGATTTTGCATCATTTTCATATTCAATACAAAGTGTAACATGAATTGACTGTCTACTATCAGTAGTGTATATCCATCTATCTATCCATGTATCCATCCATCCATCCATCCTTCTCTCTCTTACGATCACTCTGTCTATCTGAGGAATATTGTACATACATACATAAATACATACATACATACATACACACATACACCTTTTATAGATAAACACCCTGAATCAGCTGATTAAAATAAACATGGTTACAATGCTAAAACAAGGCGACTGATTAATAAATCAATAAAATGAAAAGACAAATAATTTTCAAACTATTCAAATAGATGGTAAAAGTAAAAAAAGTAAATACTTATGTAAGTGTATCATGTTCCTTTTTGTTCTTCTTCAGGGATTTACATTACATACCTCTCGCTTTATGGATACATGTGAGAGTGTGTATACAACAAGACTAATAATAATAACAATGCTACTACTACTAACAATAATAAGTAATAATGTCGATTGAACAATCTATCCCTAATTTTTATAAGCAAAGATGGATAGTGACTGGCAGTGGAATCCAGGACGCCCGTTTCGTCCTATATGGGACTCGTCAGCTGGATGTACCTGCATCTCAAAGTTGGGACTCGAACCCAGTACCTTTCGCTTCAAACGTCATCGCGTTATCCACTTAGCCACTGAGTACTGATAGACACTTGCTTGTGCAATGGGGTCAAGTTTAAATTTACTTGGTATTGTTTACTTGTATCTTGCCATTGTTATTTAGGACTGCAATTGATCAGTTTCTTCTTAGCATATGTGCATACTGTGCGTATTGCCTTGAATTAAGGCTATACCGAGGCAATACACACAATATGTTCATATGCCAATAAGAGACTGATCAATTGTAGTCCTGATCACCAATGGGAAGATTCAACCAAACAATACCAAGTGAATTCAAGATAAGTGATTTCCGAGATAGACAGACAGACAGATAGATAGACTGACAGGCAGTAGAATATGAATATAACTAATGCAATCATACAAAATACAATGGAGTACAAACAACGATACAATTAGATTATTTGTATCACGTATGTATATAAATTCGAATAACCATGGTAATATTATAATGATTGAATCCTTTATAGTAACCTTATCTCTATTAGAAAATAATTTACAGTATATAACAGGAGAATAAGATAGTTATCGAATTGAATTCATGAGTCGATGTAAGCCAAACCGCCACTGAAAACTTGGAAGCACTGGACAGATGTCTAGTCCTAGTATGGGACTCTTCAGCAGTGTACACTCCACGATCCTATACACGGGACTCGAACAATAGTATCATTATTATTAAACAAAACTATCTACCAGCTAATATTATTCACATCACGCCGAGAAATAGAGACAGATTTGAGAAGAATGAACAAAAACTGGATAGAACTAGAAAAGAAGGTCCAGGACAGAGTGGGTTGGAGAATGCTAGTCTGCGGCCTATGCTCCATTGGGAGTAAAAGGCGTAAGTAAGTAAGTATTATTCACATCACTTTGTCAACAATTACAAACCACACAAACATGGCATTTCGTTACTTCTAAATAGTAACAATAATGATGAAAAGATAACAAACATCGTTACCAATATTGATAATGATAAACTGAATTTAATAGAAATAAAAAAACTTACCAGTTGTAGTTTCTAACCAAACAATTCCATTTAAACAAATTGTAGTGCCTGGTTCACATGGTCCTAATAAATCTGGTTCAGTTAATGTAGCCTTGGAATTATCTAGTAGAGTATTAACACCGGTACATCGTCGTTCTGGTATAATTGTGCTGGTAGTAGTAGTAGTAGTTGACGACGACGTCGTATATTGTTGACTAGAAGGAATGAATGATGTTATCGCTAACTGGGATGACGATGGAGAAGAGGAGAAGGAAAGGGAGGTGGTGACAGGTGATAATGTTGAGGTATTAGTTGATGATATCATCGATGGCGATTTTACTGAAGATTGTATTGATGATGAAGATGAGAGTAAACTATTCGATCCCAGTTGCGATGACATCACTGTCGTTGTCATCGTCATTGCTAATGGTGGTGGTGGTGGAGATGGTGGTTGGGAACAAGAGAAAGAGGAAGAGGCAGGGGAATGTGAAATAATCCATGTTTCTGGTGGGTGAGTTTTTTCCAAATTATTCAACATTGCATTCGATGTAAAAGATGAAGGATTGTTCATACTACTTAATGTCTGACTATTATCATTAGTAGTAGTATTAGTAGTGCCGATATTGCGATTGATTTTAGTAGATGTATTATCATTTTTATTCTTCTCAGCAGAGGTAGTGAAATTGGATGTAGTATCACATAATGAAGGGTCACTAGCTGGTATGGTAGATGGAGTTTCAGCTCTAGTCTCAGTCAACTTTGACTGTGTCGGGAATGACATTAGTGAATCTGATGTAATTGACATATTTGCATTGATCTCACTACCTGTATAATAATTATGAGGTGATAATGATGTAGATGAATTTATCGTCATGTTATCAGTAGTACTAATAGTAGTAGCATCTACAGTATCTGATTTACGACGTGTAATCCCACTTCCATTAATGTTATTATTATTATTAGTAGCAATAGTATTAGTGTTGTTATTATTTGAACTAGAGAAATCAGTAAATACAGACAATGGACGTGTACAGGATTGAGTAAGTGGTGAAGAATTGGAACCAGGACTTGAATGATTGAAGGAATTATCAGTACGATTTGTATTATTGATTGTAGTAGTAGTATGTAACATTGGACTACTTCTAGCTGAATCAGTAGTCAGCACATTACATCGTTCATCATTCTTTAGAAGAAAAAAGACAGAGAATGAATAATAATAATAATAATAATAGTAATAATAATAGAACAGCATAGAGTCAAGCATAACAAAATTCATATTCAGATAGAGCATGGTTTATCATTAAGTTGTAAATCCCCAATGGGTTCGCTAATATGCACTCCTGAAGAGTTTGATAGTAGGATGAGACGGCTGTCTAAGTTTCCAAAGGTGGTCTAGTTCAGGTCATTCCACAATTTAAACCATCAAGATTTTCAAATCTCCACACACACCATGTACTAATAAGAATATTAAATAATTATTCATTATTTTCAAAGTTAAAAAGCCTCCATAGAATTATTCTTAACAATGGTTTCCTATTTTAATATGGTACGTTTACCCGGGATGAAGTGTCATCTTGATCCCGCTACCTTGGATCCTGTACAACTCTACTTCCAGAATGAGTAAATACTCTACTATGAGACTAGATACAAGTCTGTGCAGTCGGTCATTCGTTATAGTCACAAATAGTCAGTCAGTCAGTCAGTCAATCAGTCAGTCACAACGTAGAACTTCGTACGTACGTACATCAGTTCGAGTTGCCATTACCACATTAGCACAGAAATGCAGTTGTCGATTCAAATCTCATAGTGGTAGAAGTAGTAAGAGTATAACCAGTAGTCAGAAAGATTAGGTTTGGAAGATGTTATTCAAGGACTATAATCCAGTGAAATAAATTTGGAAAGAGAAAAAAGGAACATGGAGAATTCAGAAGATTATTATTTGATAGAACACATAGATTGGATGCACCTTCGCCATTGCAGACAATTTTGAGCCATGTCATTCAAGGTTTCTAACCATCGATTGTTATCATCTCGCGGATCCCAACCAGGTAGTCTACACCTACCACAAATAGTTGATAGGATACTCCACCTAATTCGGATTTAGTGCTAATTGGCACTTGTCAGCAAGATGAACTGATGCTACTTGTGAAATTCAAATCAGAGTCATTTAGCCTTACAGTCTTAGACTTTACCACTGAGTGATCGGAGCCCGTAACTGACTTCCTATAAGTCATTTGTACCATCTAACAAACAAAATAGGTGGACTGGGGTTCGAATCTATAAACCAATAATTCACAAGGTTAGCGCTTTTATGTCACTGCTTCACTTTAAAAGAAGTAAGTATCAGAAATGAATGTTAGTCAATCAGATCAATTATGATTAACCTTAAGATAGATCGAATAGTGAACACATTGTAACTAATTAAAAGTGAAATAAACGTAAAAAAAAAGGTTAATTCCTTCTTTGTTCTCATTCAGCATAATTATAGTAGAATAGAATTACATAATCTACTTTCGTTGCAAACACACACACACAGTCAGTTAGTCACAACGTAGAACTTCGTACGTACGTACATCACACACACTTTTATACAAAGAATGATAAACCAATGTAGCTGTATGTGTGTGTGTGTTTTTAATGTGACAGTGAACATTTTGAAGCAGAATATTCTAGTGAATTTTAATGGTGACTGACAATGGAATTCAGGATATGTTCATTTCTTTCTGTTTAGAACTAATCAAATGAATGTATCTAGGAATTTCAATGTTGATGTTCAGAAAAAAACTCAAATCGTCAGTCTATCATTTCGAACATCAGCGAGTTATCCACTAAGTTACTGAGTAGAAAGATAATCACTAACTTGTTCAACAGGTAAATGAGTCTCTATATAAGCGTTTTTAATTCCTGCCCCCCCCTGGTTGATATGCAGGATTGAAATCGATCAGTTCTTAAACTATCACCTATGGAAAATTACTAACCCATACTAATACAAAATATTACTGTTTATTGTCATTCACTTTTTTGTGTCCTTCTTTGGTATTAGTGTTATCATCAAGAGTATAGATGAGATAAACAACGAAAGTAAATTAATTGATTCAAGGATTTCCATAGCTATTCCTATCTACACCATGATAGTGGCACTGACATTGACAACCGGCAAATCCACTCACATACACATATAGACTTTGTAAATGACAATATTTTCAGGTATTGTAAGCAAAGATGGATAGTGACTAGCAAGGGAATCCAGTTTGACGCGCGCCATTTCGTCCTATATGGGACTCGTCAGATGGATGTACCTGCATCTCAAAGTTGATGTTCACTCTAGGACTCGAACCCAGTAACTTTCGCTTCAAACGCCATCGCGTCATCCACTTAGTTACTGAGTCCTGATAGCCACTTGCTTGTGCGATGGGGTGAAGTTTAAATCCAAACAAATAATACTAAGTGAATTTTCAGGTGTTCTTCTAATGTGAATGTGTTCTATGACGAACTCGATAGAACAGTGAATGACACACAACAACACTTCAATGTTAATAATCTATATACTAATATGAGATAAAGAAGATATCACTTTCCAGATAGTTTTCTATTCCAAACAGAATTCAAAGAATAAAATAGAACAGCTCTGTTTATATAGTAACATCCAGTGACCTTAGAATGCATAATGAATTTAATAAGCAAAAGAAAAGAGCAATGATCAATCAGATAATAGAAAAAATCATTTCAAGGATATGAATTAGGTCTTGGGTTCGAAACCCATGTGCGAGATCATACGGAAAATCACTATTGATCAGTGATCAATTTTCAATATTAGTTAGTCAGTTGGTCCATTAAAAGTAACGTAGATGGCGTGTAGATTTCATTAAGGATTCTTTTTTCAATGAAACTAGTCACAATCAATAGGGAATAAGTCCAATAGGAAATCTTATTCACCATCAAAACTAAACAAGAGTTTAATGGGAAAAATTGAGGATAAATCTTTTAAAAAAACCGACCATACCACGTCGAAAGCACCGGTTTTAAAAAACCGTGTTGAGTAAAGATAGGTATCTACCTCAGACAATGGTTGAACGTTTGCACAAGATCATGGATCGACTGAAGTTAGTAATTAACATAGTTGGATGCCAACTCAATGGTCTAGAGATTAAGCGCTCGCGTGAGACCAAAGGTCTTGGGTTGGAATCCCGCATGTGGGATAGTGGATGGGCATTGTTCAGGAGTCCCTTACTATGACGAAGCAACCATCCAATGCTTCCAAATCATCAATGGTGGTCTAACTTAGGTCGACTCATGAATTCAACTATTAAAATCACTTATATAATATTAATTATCAGAATGGGTTTTGTGGAGATTTATTATTTTCATAGTTGAAAGCGTGAGTTAATTGAAGCTAGACTACCATAGAAAACCTGGAAAACTTGTCTAAATTAATTACACAAATCAGCGCACACAAAAAAACAAGTTGCATTTTTTCAAGCAATAACTATTACTCTGGAATACCAACTTAAATAAACTATCCATCTTTGGTTATCAGGACTCAGTAGCTAGGTGGATAACGTGATGGCGTTTGAAGCGAGCAGTACTGGGTTCGAGTCCCAGAGTGAACATTAACTCTGAGATCCAGCTGAAGAGTTCAAAATGGGACGAAACGCGCGTCAAACTGGATTCCACAGCTAGCCACTCTTCATCTTTGTTTATAAAGGTACTGGGTTCGAGTCCCAGAGTAAACATCAACAAGTCTGAGATGCAGGTACATCCAGTTGACGAGTCCCATGTAGGACGAAATGGCGCGCGTCAAACTGGATTCCACTGCTAACCACTATCCATCTTTGCTTACTATACTTAATTAAGATTTCAATACATGATTAACAAAATCTAGTCAAGTAGATATGAATGAAGCAAATGGGATACAAATAAACTTTGTATCCTCTTAATCGATTATGGAGGTGGCGGTGGGGGGAAACAATTGGATGGAGAACAAACAGTTTCCTGTATTGTTATTGTTCACTTTTTATATCATTCCCTGTATTTTTTTTATCAGTATGATATTAATTTTTATGATATTTAAGTAGAGTTAGTGAACTGTCAAATTACGAATAATCATAATAATAATAATGGTACGCACACACATACACCAGAGGAAGAAAAGGTCAACAAAACTAAGTACCAAGACGAAAGGACAAAGAGTGAAAGATAGAACATTAAAAGGAATCTCCACTCCTGATACAAACACACATACAAACATTGCCCATTAGATTTTCTCTTCCTACTACATATACACATATATACAGATACTCGAATTCTCTCTGTGTATATATGTGTAAAGGATGTATGAAGAATGGATGCCTGTATGTATGCTTCATCATGATTGATAGTAATATTAATTAACAGTTGTAAGCAGACGGATTGAAGCCATATGGTATATGTTATAATATAAAATATTTTATTTATTATAACACATAAACATTGGTTCAAGGAGGCGCTAAATATATATATGTACCACACCTCGTCATTCGATTTGTGTGAGGGCTGGGATGCCGCCTGTAGATTCAAACCAAAGAAGGTGGTTCTCTTAATGAACCACATCTCGAACCTTTGACCTAAGGGTCTAATCCACATGTCAGTAGAGCAACGTTATGAGATGCAGCCTCATGGTAGCTGGTGAACAACATGAGGTTCATATTCCTTTTTTTTCTATCAGGATCATGGAACCCATGTGCACCATTGGTTTGGAATCATGGTTTTTCGACTCCCCTAAGTGGATCCTTCGTATCCACTAACCCGTTTAAGGCTGTAGACATTCGCTTTTCATCCTCTCAAATTCGTAAACAACATTTCGGTGAAGGAAAGCAGTGAGTAGAACATCCCTGGGAGAGGCTGTATACGTGTGACCAGGTGACAACATTTCGAGAGGAATGCCGGTCTCTCCCCACCCCCGACAGTATCACACCATTCGGGGGTCATATACATATATAGATACATATTTATAAATATGTAAATAACTTCATATACCATTTATATCAAATATTCTGTGGCAGTGTCTGTCATTGAAAGGTGTACCTGAGAAGTACATAAACCTTGTGAAGGCTCTTTACTCGAACACTACCAGTCGAGTGAGAGCTTATGGCGAACTGTCTGATTTTACATCTGATTTTACAACCTCAAGTGGTGTCCGTCAAGGCTGTCCACTATCTCCATTTTTGTTTAACTTCATTATAGACCTGTTGCTGGAAATAACACTCTCGTCGACTGAATTTTCTGGAATTGATCTCCTACCAGGAGGTTCACTTATCGACTTAGAATACGCAGATGACATAGTCCTGTTTGGTGAAGACACTGACAAAATGCAGAGTCTTCTGTTGGAACTCAGTAATAATGCCAGGAAGTTTGGGATGCGTTTCTCCCCATCCAAATGTAAATTGTTACTCAAGGACTGGCCTGCGTCAACACCTGAACTAAGGATAGGGAGTGAAGTAGTCGAACGCGTCGACAACTTCACTTATCTTGGAAGTCTGATCAGCCCTAATGGGCTGGTGTCTGGCGAAATCTGAGCACGGATTCAAAAAGCTCGTTTGGCATTTGCCAACTCACGTCACCTATGGCGAAGACGAGATATCCGTCTATCAATTAAGGGACGAGTATACTGCTCAGCAGTCCGTTCTGTCTTACTTTATGGCTGTGAAACATGGCCGTTAGGAGTATTTGACCACAGATGCCTTAGAAATATTGCTCGCATCTGCTGGGATAACCGGGTAAGTAATAGTGAGGTTAGACTCAGGGTATTAGGGAATGATGGTAAATCAGTTGATGAGGTAATGAATCTTCATCGACTGAGATGGTTAGGCTACGTGTTACGTATGCCTGAACACCGATTATCACGACGCGCAATGTTGACTAGTGTAGGGGATGGTTGGAAGAGAGTTAGGGGCGGCCAAACCAAAACATAGCATCAGTCCATAGTGTCACTAACTTCTAGTCTGAGCCATGTTGGTAGATGTAGATTACTTGATTGGGGTCCGCGTGATCATCGTAACCAATGGTTGGAGACTCTGTGTGACATGGCTCAGAATCGATCACAATGGTGTAGGTGTATACACTCTTTATCTTCCCTTAAACCTTGAGATTAAAATTGCTTCATAACTTTTTTTCCCTTCCTATACCATATCCTTATATACAACCTTTCTTTTATATACTACCACCACTAAATTAATTACTTCTATGAATTCGGTGTTGATCTTGTTGTGCTAACGAGGTATGGCAACTTGGACCGATGCATATATGTGCCTGATTCTACGTTGTCGCTGACTAACTGACTGACTGACTTAATATATTAACGAAGAGGGAAGAGAAAACAGCCTAATTGGGGAAACCAAATAGTAGTTATTTCAAGTAATAATAATAATAATAGTAATAATAATAATAATAATAATAATAATAATAATAATGGAAATAGGGATAACATTCAACTTATGATGCATGAAACAAAAGACCACCACCATCATCATCACCACCACCACCACCATCACCACCACCACCACAACAACAACAAACTGAATAAACTGTGATTCACAATATGAATAGAATTCAATGTATAATTATAATTATGATTATTGATATTATGAATCGTTTCTTGTCAATGGAATTTCCTAAGGGATTTTCTCATTAGGCTTGAATAATTACAAATAGTTGAACTGTTTGAAAAAATTAATATTAGAAGGGGTTTTTGTGGATATTATAGTAATTTTAACGGATGAGATGATGAATGAATTGAAGATAGACTACCATTGAAAACCTGGAAGCATTGGATGGCTGTTTCGTTCTATTGTGGGACTCCTTAGCATTACGCAACCACAATTCTGCTTCTAGCTTCAATTGAGTCATGATTTCAATTATAAAATTACTGAAATCTCCACAAAAATCCCTTCTGATAATGATCGTATGCTAACTAAAGACTGTCTCCATGAGGTATTTCCTGGAGTTCTAGTGAGAAACAGTAACCAGTCGAGTTCAACCAGGTCTGTTGGGAGATATCAACTCACTGAAGACAATGATGAACGGTTGCTCAATTTCGTGGACTGGTTGAAGTTAGACATTAACACCGTTAAATGCCGGTCGGCCAGCTCAGTGGTCTAGTGGTTAAGCGCTCGCGCGCGAGACTGATAGGTCCTGTGTTCGAATCTCTCGAGGCGGTATCGTGTATACACACTGCTGAGGAGTCGCATGATAGGACGAAACGGCCATCTAGTGTTTCCAGATTTTCCATGGTTGTCTAGCTTCAATTGACTCATGATTTTGACCATATAAAATTACTAAAACCTCCACAAAACCCCTTCTGATTTATTTATCTATTCAACTTGTCAAACATTTCATATGAACATGATCGATCAATTTGAATTTTACAAAAGGGATTCCCATTTAATATTCTTTAGCCCGTTTCAATGCCAAGGATGATGGATGATTAACTTTATCCTTATTTTTGTTACATAATCTCTCCCTCGATAGCTCACTCACTTTTACCTTAATTTCTAATCATCGTTAGGTTATTATTTGACCTTTTATTCATTAAACGACCTTCATTAGTTTCCAATATAAACATAACGTGACAAGTAAGTATATGCATGTAAACAGATTGTTCAAGGTGGATATTACGCAAAAATATGACATCTTACAAATGATGTCTAACTTCGATAGGACGAAACGCGCGTCAAACTGGATTCCACTGCTAGCCACTATCCATCTTTGCTTATCATGTTTGTGAATTTAGGCTATATCGAGGCAATACGCACATTATGCATATATGCCAATAAGAGATTGACCAATTGCAGTCCTAACACATCGATGGGAAGATTCAAACAAACAATACTAAATGGATGTCTGACTTCTCCACAGTATATTATCGATACTTACATTGTATTATCATCAAATTAAAATGACAGCTTAACGAACAAGAAACTTTCTATTCAAAGAATTCTATTATGAAGCCAGATATCTACAAATGTATATACTTTTATTTAACTCCGCCTGTAGCCTCTCCGGGGTCAACTGCCAGTCCCAAGCCCGGATAAAGGAGGAGGGTTGGACATGTGGTTACCAACCCCATCCCGTAGAAAACTAACTCGCTAAAAGAAACGCTAGACAGAAAAACTTTCATTTAGAGGTTAGTTACTATGGGGAAATATAAAACAACTACCCTACTCAAGTAAGAAAAAAATAACTCTGAGTAAAGAGTTTTATTTTTGTCAAAGACTATTTCCTATTGGAAAACCATGGAATGAATGTTTTGGTCTAGTTTACGGATCCATTTTCATTAAAACTGAGTTGTCATATTAAGCCATTAAGTTTGTGTTTCCGAATCTGAACATTCTCTTCAAAAGTAATTTAAGTGACTATCGTAACTAGTGGTTGGAGACTCTATGTGATATGGCTCAGAATCGATCACAATGGTGCAGGTGTATACACTCTTTATCTTCCCTTAAACCTTGAGATTAAAATTACTTCATATATGTCTTTCTTCCTTATATACAACCTTTCTTTTATATATTACCACCACTAAATTAACTATTTCTATGAATCCGGTGTTCATCTTGTTGTGCTAACGAGGTATGGCAACTTGGACCGATGCATATATGTGCCTGATTCTACGTTGTAGCTGACTGACTGACTGACTGACTAAGTACAAGTACAAACATGATTTTCTAATATTGTAATAGACATTATTATACTTTCCACAAATAGTTCCACAAAATCTTCATTCTGACAGCTATTAGGAAAATCCATAATAGACCTCTCTCTCCGACCTCCTAAGATTTATCACTTATAACTCTCCAATCTATCCTTTGGTCAAATTTAGTATGAATAAGTAAGGATAAAACAAGTGATGTATGACACTATCATTTTAACCCTATACCAAACCATAAACACTAACATGAAAGCACTAAACACATGATTACACAATCACATATGTAATTGGTTAGTAATAATTTGCATTAGAATGTTTAAATCCGAGGTCTTTCATGATTGATAAATACAATGGTGTTAATTATCATGACAAATTTTCTAATCCCTCTTCATGATGAATCAAGTTGACAGATTTATAGGGATTGACATTGTCAAACACAATTTCATTGTTCCAGTGTAAATATCTTCAAACGTGAATCTCATTGAAACTCAAACTGTCGTTGTTGTCTCACAAGTTTAGTTTCCATCATGGATACAAGTAAATTGAGAAATGTAGTTTGTCTTTATTTGAGAACATAAGCCGATCAATGTTAGACCACCACTGAAAACCTGGAAGTACTGGATGGTTGATTCGTCCTACTATGTGACTCCTCAGTAGTAAACGTCCACGATCCAACACGCGAGATTCGAATCCAGGACCTTCGGTCTCTCGCTCGAACGCCTAACCTCTTTTCATAGTCCACAAATGATTTCAATAAAATAGAAGCATCATACAAATGATAACATGCATAACATATGGTCCCCAAATGCCCTGGTACGGTCGAGAATGGGGGGAGTCCGCTCTCCCTCTCGAAACGCTCTCACATGGCCACCCCTATATAGCCTCTAACAGAGAAGTCCTACTCACTGCCTTATTGTGCCATTACTGTTGTTTACGAAATTGAGAGGACGAAAGGCGAATGTATGGCGCTTTAACCAGGTTGGTGGACACAGCGAGTCCACCTAGGGGAGTTGGGAAACCCTGATTCCAAACCAATGGTGCACATGGGCTGGCTCCAGTATCCTGAAGGAACAAATGACGTATGAATCAATCGTTGGTTACTGGCTACCATGGGATTGCATCTCCTCACGATGCTCCACTGCCTTGTGGGTCAGACCTTTAGGTCAAAGGCTCGGGGGGTGGCCTCCTAACAAAACCACCTGCTTCGGTCTGGGCACCCGGGCAATATCCCACCCCTCACACAAATCAAATGAGATTTGTGTAGCGCATATATATCTGGTGGCCCCTATGTACCAATATTTATATGTTTAAATGAATAAATCAAATATGAGTTTGATTATATTAATAACTAACATCATTTACATAACCATTACATATCAAAAAACATCTAGTTATATCACAATCACTATGTAAAACTTAAACTTAATCATAAGTATTATAAAATAGACCATATGACTACACTTGTATTAACCGGTTCTAATTAAACAATCATATCATTCATTGATGTATACCAAAACAATTATGCATTATTGTTATTTTTCTATTACACTCTTCAGTTATACTACAAATATGCAAAAAACATTTGAAATTGAATCTAATCAGAGATGATACATCACATGAAATAGTCACATTATTTACATAAGGTATAAAGTGAATGAAATGAATGAATGAAAGAAGTAAGTATGAATCCAAGGAGAATATTTGTAGTCAGTCAGTCAGTCAGTCAGCGACAACGTAGAATCAGGCACATATATGCATCGGTCCAAGTTGCCATACCTCGTTAGCACAACAAGATCAACACCGAATTCATAGAAGTAATTAATTTAGTGGTGGTAGTATATAAAAGATAGGTTGTATGTAAGGATATAGTATAGAAAGGAAGAAAGTTTTGAAGCAACTTTAATCTCACGGTTCAAGAGAAGATAAAGAGTGTATGCACCTACACCATTGTGATCGATTCTGAGCCATATCACATAGTCTCCAACCACTAGTAGTTGCGATAGTCACGCGGATCCCAACCAAGTAGTCTGCATCTACCAACATGGCTCAGACTAGAAGTTAGTGACATTATGGACTGATGCTATGTTTTGGTTTGGCCGCCCCTAACTCTCTTACAACCATTCCCAATTGGAGCATCTTCATTAAAATTGTGTTGTACCAAATGAGAATGATTAAAGACTTTTAAATGTAACAAATCCATGGTGTCTTAGAAACAATCACTAGTCTTTAACATTCACATTGCATCATATACAAGAATATAATAAGAAACAAGATAGAAACCTGGTTAATGATTTCAGACGACATTGAAGAGTCTTAAAGTAGGAATAGTTTTTAAATGATAGTTTTGTTCAAGCTGAAAGCGGATAGGACACAGATTGAAGAAAGCAGCGAACTGCATCACAAGGCAAGCCCTCATATGGAATCTTGAGTGCCAAAGGAGAAGAGGAAGACAAAAGATTTATTTATTTATTTATTTGAACACATAAATATTGGTACAAAGGGGCACCGAATACATATGCGCCATACAAATCTCATTTGATTGAAGTGAGGGCTGGGATACTGCTCAGGTGCCCAAACTGAAGCAAGTGGTTTTCTTAGGGGGTCACACCCCGAGCCTTTGACCTAAAGGTCTGATCCACAAGACAGTGAAGCGTTGTGAGGAGATGCAGTCCAATTGTAGACGGTGACCAATGATTGATTCATACACCATTTGTTCCTTCAGCACACTGGAGCCAATTTGCATCATTGGTTTGGAATCAGGGTTTTCCAACTCCCCTCGGTGGACTCACCACGTCCACCAACCTGGTTAAAGCACCGGACATTCGCTTTTTGTCCTCTCAATTTCGTCAACAACACCTATGGAACGAGAAGCAGTGAGTAGGACTACCCTGTCAGAGGCTATATCCGCGTGGCCATGTGAGAGCATTTGGAGAGGGAGAGCGAACTTTCCCCACTCTCGGCCGTACCAGGGCATTTGGGGGCAGAAGACAAAAGAACACATTACACCGAGAAATGGAAACAGACATGAGAAAAGTGAACAAAAGTTGGATAGAACTAGAAAAGAAGGCCCAGGACAGAGTGGGTTGGAGGATGTTGGTCGGCGGCCTATGCTCTATTGGGAGTAACAGGCGTAAGTAAGTAAGTATATAGTTTAATAAAATTATTGTCATTATCGCCAATGTATTCGTCACGAGAACAACTGTTATTATTATTATAATAAATATATCACGAACAAGGCCAGTATAAATAAATAAATGTATTACAAAAAATGTAAATTAGCCAATGTATATTTTGTTTTACACAAACACGTACACACACACACACACGCACACAAAGAGAGAGAGAGAGAGAAAAAGGGTACTACTTGCTATGCACATATACACTACATATTAACTTGATACATTAGTATAGATACTTGTATTGATATAAACAACTTTTTTATAAGATTAATCATGTGTTAGAAATTAAAACATTTTTTACTGTAAGCAAAGATGGATAGTGGCTAGCAGTGGAATCCAGGGCGCGCGTTTCGTCCTATTTGAGACTTGTCAGCTGAATGTACCTGCATCTCAGAGTTGAAATTTGAAGATGAAAACAAACAATACTAAATGATATTAAACTTTACCCCATCGCACAAGCAAGTGGCTATCAGGACTCATTGGCTCAGTGGATAACGCGATTGCGTTTGAAGCGAAGGATGCTGGGTTTGAGTCCCAGAGTGAACATCAACAAGTCTGAGATGCAGGTACATCCAGCTGACGATTCTCAAATAGGACGAAACGCGCGTCAAACTGGATTTCACTGTTAGTCACTATCTATCTTTGCTTACAATGCTTGTGAATTAAGGCTATATCGAGGCAATACGCACAATATGCACACATGCCAATAAGAAATTGGCCAATTGCAGTCATAGCACATCGATGGGAAGATTCAAACAAACAATACTAAGTGAATTTTTTTTATTGTTACCAATCGGTCATGATTGTTTGTAAATATCGTTTTTTTTAAAAAATTTATTTGCAAAAATTTTTTGGTACGGGATCGTGGATGCCCACTGCCACTGAGGAGTCCCACAATAGGACGAAACGGTCGTCCAGTGCCTCCAGGTTTTCCATGGTGGTCTAGCTTCAATCTCCACAAAACCCCTTATGATAATAATAAAACATTTGTTGCCCCTTTTTTTAATTTGTTGTTGTAATCTGTTTACACTTTCCTTAGATTAGCCCACTTTATACATATTTTGTCTTTTTCGTTGACTATGGAGAAGAAGATAGCGAGAGAGCAAGTCACAGAGAGAGAGAGGGGGGAATATCACTATTCATTTTTCACTTTACTTCTCTTTTTTATATTTACATTCGATTGAATTCACTACGTAGCTACCTTGTTTACTTATTACAACTTCGATTTCTTTGATACACACATTGGATACATGTGTTCGTGTGTGTGTATGTGTATGTGTATGTGTGTACATAGCCGAATTCATGTGATTCTCTCATTCACCCCCACACACACATTTACAGTTTTGTCTTTCTTGTATAAACACGTATGTTTATCATACCATGACCTTTGTTATTATTATTGAAAATCTAATGTGTAAACATTTCCTATCATTTTGATTAGATTGTAATTGTAATTGTAGTTGTAACTGTCAATTTGATGATAAAGTGACTACTACATTGTGACTAGAGTACGTGAAAAGTCATGGGAAAGAAATTTTGAATAAAGTGAGAAAAAGTAATAAACAAAGATGGATAGTTACTTAGTGTTGTTTACCAAGTATCTTCCCATTGTTATTTTAGGACTGTAATGGATCAGTCTCTTGTATGGCATATGTGTATCCTGTGCGGACTACTTCGATATTGAGTGAAGGTTATAAGCATTATAAACAAAGATGAAGAGTGGCTAGCTGTGGAATCCAGTTTGACGCGCGTTTCGTCCCATTTTGAACTCTTCAGCTGGATCTCAGAGTTAATGTTCACTCTGGGACTCGAACCCAGTACTGCTCGCTTCAAACGCCATCACGTTATCCACCTAGCTACTGAGTCCTGATAACCAAAGATGGATAGTGGCTAGCTTTGCTTATAATGCTTGTGAATTAAGACAGTATCAAAGCAATATACACAGTATGCATATATACTAATAAGAGATTGATCGATTGTAGTCCTAAACATCAATGGGAAGATTCAAGTAGACTATACCAATCAAGAAGAAGAATATTTGCAGAATTCAAATGAATTTATTGTGTTTTATAGGCTTCTCATCAGCTGGAAATGGCCTAAATTTACGATGGAAATATTATTATAAAAAAATGTTATTACGTAATATGGTCAATGAAGTTTACTTGGAAACAACTTTAGAAAAAAAGAAGAAACAACAACACCTCCAAACACCATCCTATCTCAACATAGTGTACACAGTGTCGAGCCACCTAGACTAGTGGCCACATTGCAACTAGATCGATAGCATTCGATCAGCACTAAGAAGGACTTGACTCGCATAACATTGATCATCACCCAGTGATCAATCAGTTGAGAAACAACATGTTTCAGACAATAATTAAGATTTAAGGAGGAAGAATGCTTGAAGTAATTACTCCATTTGATAAATTTCCACGAAGACTATCAGAACTATCTGATGATATATTAGCGCAATACATTTCGAACAATCTAATCACACATAATATACTTGTTAAGAACATTTATTTAATTGAGATCGTGAGTCAATTGAAGCTAGACTACCATGGAAAACCTGGAAGCACTGGACGGCCAACTCGTCCTATTATGGGACTCCTCAGTGACAGTGCGCTTCCACGATCCTGCCTCGTGAGATCCCAACCCACGACCTATCAGTCTCGCGCGCGAGCACTTAACCGATAGACCATTTAAATGTAGGACATTTATATATAAAAATAGAAGGTCAGCTAGACAAGTAGAGGGCAAGAGAAAACAAAGATAATAAATGTAAACTCATCACTCTGAATAACCAACTGATATTATCAGGGTAGATTTAAGGTGAGAACAAACTGTTTTTTAAATACACAAAGGGGGGTTAAATTTTCGTATGGCTAAGGCTTCAATAAACCTTAGTATACACCCTTTTACACGTTTATACAACACCACAAAAGCCGAGTTAAGATCAATCTTATGACTTATTTCAATTATGTGTTTGGCAACAGAGGATGATAGATGTTTATCCTCACATAGTTCTGAGGAGGAATGTACTTTAAGTAATTGCAGCGTTTCGCTTGACAATCTGGTCTCACATCAACTCGGTGCTCAAATACTATGAAACGATACGTTCAAATGTAGACAAAAGTTCTTAAGTAATTAAGATTGATTAGTATTACCCATTGCTAAGAATGACATCATAAGAAAACATTAGAGAAGGGGGGATTAAGTTGTAAGTGATAATAAAGAGATAATCAATAAGAACAAATTGGTAACAAATGAATGATAATCAAGATACATATAATATTCAGTTACTAGCGTCAATAATTGTAGAGCGCCTAACTAAGACTTGTGAACTCCAAAGAAGAGAAAATTAGGCTGGCTTCGAACCTGATCGTAGCTGCATCGACCACATATTCACTATTCGTCAAGTTTTAGAGCACAGACATCTTTATCGGCGTCCGACAATGATAGTTTTTCTTGACTTAAAAGCAACATTTGACTCTGTTAACCGAGAGGTTCTGTGGCAGTGTTTGTCATTGAAAGGTGTACCTGAGAAGTACATAAACCTTGTGAAGGCTCTTTACTCGAACACTATTAGTCGTGTGAGAGCTTATGGCGAACTGTCTGATTTTACATCTGATTTTACAACCTCAAGTGGTGTCCGACAAGGTTGTTCACTATCTCCATTTTTGTTTAACTTCATCATGGACCTGCTGCTGAAAACAACGCTCTCGTCGACTAAAATGTCAGGAATTGATCTCCTACCAGGGGCTCCACTAAGCGACTTAGAATACGCAGATGACATAGTCCTGTTTGGTGAAGACGCTGGCAAAATGCAGAGTCTTCTTTTAGAACTGAGTAATAATGCCAGGATGTTTGAGATGCGTTTCTCCCCCTCTAAATGTAAATTGTTACTCCAGTACTGGCCTGCGTCAACATCTGAACTAAGGATATGGATTGAAATAGTCGAACGCGTCGACAACTTCACTTATCTTGGAAGTCTGATCAACCCAACACAGAACTTTCTAATAATTTAAATAACTATTAGGCAGCTTGAAGTCGAATTATTTGAATCCACCGTATTAAAGATGTCATAGATAACAGTGGAAATGAGTTTTTTCCTAACTATGATCTAACAGCCGAATGTATCGCACATTCAGCTACACTTGAATTCGTACATGTTTATGTTTAGTGAGCCCTTAAATTAACTTATTCAATCGATAGTGTCATTTCTGTCCGTAACAATTCGCTTATATCTTTATACTATTAGCTTAATGCTTCTATGATCGTGTATGCTTGATCACTTGTTACAGTCCATTTGCATTCATATTTTTGTCCTTATTCGCTTCGTGTGTTTGGTGGCATTGTGATCTTCATTGTACTTTAAGAGACTGTAGTCATCGCTTCGTATCGTTGTCTCAAATGTATACACCGTTATTAGTTATCTAACAGTGGTTATCAGAACAGATGATCTACAAAGCATAAAAATCATCTCTTGGAGCAATTCCATTACAAATGTACCATCATCATAGCATTGCTATTCACACCAGTACTCAGCTCTCATTCATTTTAATTCATTTACATCTTCTGAGCTATCCTTTAATAGAACCATTATATTTGAAAATTGTATAGTTGACTATGTTGTCCAGGAAGATAATAAAAGTTTGATGATGCAACCAATTAGTTTACAGAATGGAACTTCATTAAAATTACTGTCTTGGACTACAAATCTAATTCACTCACTCACTCAGTCAGTTAGTCAGTCAGTCACAATGTAAAACTTCGTACGTGCGTACATCAGTTCGAGTTGCCATACCACATCTAATTCACTACCTCACATTATCTACATTGATTACTGTAATTATGATTATTGTTAATAATGTACTTAACTTTAAGAAAAGAAAAAAAAGAGCTGAAATTCGGATATGATGACGAACTTTGTTTAAATTCATGTGCACTTAACCCCTTCAAACTAACACATATCAACCCCTTTTTTTAATAAACCCCCTCCGAACATAAAAAAGGAATCAATATAAGTCAATAAATAAGTACATGGTAATGTACTTGAATTTGAGTTACACTTTTTTTTCTTCGAGTAAAAACGATTATTACAATATGGTTATCTAGCTGAGGTAAAAAGAGGGAGGACTTGAATCTAAGATGACGGGCGGTTAAAAGTATCGAGGATTTTAATCTTAAAGATATATCACTGATACTTAGATGTGCATAACAGTGAATAAAGTATATTCATGATACAATCTCAAGTGAAATTCGAATGGAAAACCTGGAAGCACTGGACGGCCGTTTCGTCCTATTGTAGGACTCCTCAGCAGTGCGCGTCCACGATCCCGCCTCGCCAGATTCCAACCCACAACTTATCAGTGTTGCGCGCGAGCACTTGACCACTAGACCACTGAGCCGGTCGGCATCCAACGGTGTTAATGTCTAACTTCAACCAATCCACGAAGTCGAGCAACCGTTCACCATTGTCTTCAGTGAGTTGATATCTCACAACAGACCTTGTTGAACTCCACTAGTCACTGACTCTTAAAAGTATTTAATAATCTAGATGATCCATTTACTGAATACAGGTTTATGTCATTGGATAAAGACTACAGAATTTCTGTGTTAAGAATTAGTTATATTACTAACCGGTCGCTTAAATTGAATTAGATGGAACAGGATTCCAACCTATAATGTACTGATTGATAGCCGATTGCTTTGATTACAATGAAGTCACCTCTTACAAGGATTATAGAAAAAGTCATAACTTGAGTAGAATGAAATTAGCATACATCTGATTGTAAAAAAAATTACGAACAAACTACAAACATGATTTCAGTCAAATTTATTCACTATATAATGGGAATTCATCTTAAAACTGAAGGCTTATATTGAAAACATCAATCGATCAACGTTAAACCATCATTCAAAACCTGGAAGCACTAGATAGGCGTTTGGTTTTAGTATGGGGCTTCTTATCAGTGCGCATCAAATATGTAGTACGCAGATCTCGAACCCAGGACCGATGGAGAAGATTAGTAGCTCATGTGGATGATTTTAATGAAGTTTCAACCTCTGAGTTGAATGATTCGGTTATGGAACTCTCACTGTTCGTCTGAAATACATTATCAGCACAAACGTCTACCTAAATCTTATACTCCATCAACAATTTAGAATCTTCGGTCTTTCATATGTTTCAATCGAGTCCATACACACACATACTTTATTTAAACAAGCTATTTCCATTTAAAAATACGACAGAAAAACATAATGCAAACATATCATTCAATATACTACTAATACTAATACCACTATAACTATAATTATAACCTGGTAAGCAAAGATGGATAGTGGCTAGCAGTGGAATCCAGGACGCGCGTTTCGTCCTATTTAGGAATTGTCAGCTGGATGTACCTGCATCTCAGTGTTGATGTTCACTATTGGACTCAAACCCAGTACTTTTCGCTTCAAACGTCATCGCGTTATCCACTTAGTTACTGAGTCCTGATAGCCACTTGCTTGTGCTGACGAGTCCCAAATAGGATGAAACGCACATCCTGGATTCCACTACTAGTCACTATCCATCTTTGCTTACCATGCTTATTAATTTAGGCTATATCGAAGCAATACGCACAGTATGCACATATGCCAATTAGAGACTGACCAGTTGCAGTCCTAACAAATCGATGGGAAGATTCAAACAAACAATACTGAATGAATTTAGACAAAATTATTGTTTATCAAGAACAGGGAGAAAAGTGGTGACATGACAGAGAATACAAAAAAAAACATGATGGTCATGAAAATCCCCTCTACATTACCGATGCCCCAAGATGCCCTGGTACAGCCGAAAGTGGGGAGAGTCCGCCCTCTTTCTTGAAATGCTCTCACATGGCCACGCGTATATAGCCTCTGACAGGGAAGTCCTACTCACTGTCTTCTCGTGGCGAATGTCCGGCGCTTTAACCAGGTTGGTGGACAGGGAGAGTCTGTCTAGGGGAGTTGCACGTGGGCTCCAATATCCTGAGGGAACAAATGGCGTATGAATCAATCGTTGGTCATCGGTTACCATGTGACTGCATCTCCTCACGATGGTCTACTACCTTGTGGATCAGACCTTTAGGTCAAAGGCTCGGGGTGTGGCCCCCTAATAAAACCACCTGCTTCGGTCTGTGCACACAAGCAGTATCACAGCCCTCATATTGTAAAGAAACAACTAACTGTCTTAAACTTCTTTGAATTTTGTAACTGTCAAAACGAGGTCAATTCTTAATTGTAAACTGTAAAAGTACTAATATTGTATACAACGCAAAAATTATCTGAATAAACTAAGAACTTTTCAATTTAATCAACATTAGGTAATAACGAACAATAAAGTTTACAATCAGAAGGGGTTTTGTGAAGATCTCACGAGGCGAGATCATGGATGTGCACTGCTACTGAGGAGTCCCAAAGTAGGACGAAACGGCCGTCCAATGCTTCCAGGTTTTCCTTGATGGTCTAGCTTCAATTGACTTATGCTTTCAACTATGAAAATAAAATTTACATTTAGATCCACATCATGCTTTACAAATTGATATTGTAATTATATATATTCTAGTTATAATAATAATAATAATAAAGACTTGAATTCATGTTTCACAATGGGAGGTAAGTTAATGGCTTGGAAAAAATAGACACTGAAATAACATTCATTAAGGATTATTGAAATTACGTAATACATGTTTACATAATAAGTCAGTGAAGCGTAGATTTAAAAGAAGGACATGAAGGCAAGTAAACAACTAAATTGTGATAAATAAAATTGTTGATTAAGGTTGATTCATCCAAGAAAGAGATAAGAATGTAACAAATGTCTAATGAATACAAATATGTGGATTGTTATCTCAAAATCTTTATAGATTCTGTGATGTGTAACAGATCAGATAGAAACCCATAAGGAAAACTGGTAGGTATATAATAAATTTTAATAGTTCAGATCATGAATCAATTGGAGCTAGACCACCATGGAGAACCTGGAAGCATTGGACGGCCAATTCGTCCTATTGTGGGACTCCTCAGTGGAAGTGCGCATCCACGATCCCGCCTCTCGAGATTCTAACCCTGGAACTATCAGTCTCGCTCGCGAGCGCTTAACCACTAGACCACTCAGCCGACCGGTGTTAATGTCTAACTTCAACTTATCCAAAAAATTGAGCGACACATCCACCATTGTCTTCAGTGAATTACTATATCACAATAGACCTGGTTGAACTCCACTGGTCACTGCTTCTCACTGGAACTCCAGGAAATACCTTATGGAGTCAGTCACTAGTGAGCATATGTTGATTATTATCAGAAGTGGAATTTTTGTATGGATATTATAGTGATTTTAATAGTTGAGATCATGATATATTTGCACCTATTACATGACCTCTATCGATCAAGTGTGATTATATTCTTTCCTAACCACGAAGGGAAGTGTTCACTAACGCGTTGGCTCAATTGTCCGATTGCATGTCTAATATAGCTTTCACTACATGAGTAGCTGAATTCGTAGATATGCATGGATAATATAAAACCAAATAATTTGTCCCTTAGTTGAGGGGACAACATAGATCAGCTAGAAAACGATAGACAGAGGTTAGCTGCATTAAACATTCTCTCCATTGCTTAAGTCAATGCAGTGGTAAATTACTAGTTATTATCTCCGTTGAGTTATAGCTTCAGGTGAAGAGGTTTCCTACTGACCATGGATATCGCTATTCTCCCGTTTATTACATGCACATGCTTCCTCTAAAAACCATGTAGATAACTCATTTCAATCAACATATTACGAATGAAATCTAGTCTCTTGTTTATAATGTCGTCTGAGTATGTGTGAAAGGGTTGTTGATATGACACAAGTGAGTAAATTAAAATAAAGGAAACATTGCTGAGATTTACGATTTACAACTTAAAAGACAAATGATTCAATCAATAAACCGACAACCAATGTAAATCAATATTCTATATATAGACAGTTCCCCCGGAGGTGCTACAAGCGGAGTTATTGAATTCATTGAACCAACTAGAAAGCATGTTATTATCAAAATAACCAATTTCTTAACAGTACATAGACTACTGGAATAAATTGTATTCTTCAGAGAGTGATCTCACCCGGGATACCCCTGAACATCAGAAAAGAATGAATATCTATTTCGTTCTGGCATGAAACTGATCATTAATGAGGAATCTAATTCAAAACCTTTAGAACAAACTCTAAATCTTATACTAATGAATCTGATATTCAGAATTTCACATATTCAACTTCCGTATCGAATTAACTGATAAAGAACAATCAGAAGGGGTTTTGTGGAGATTTAGTATTTTCATAGTTGAAATCATTTGTCAATTGAAGCTAGACCACCATGGAAAGCCTGGAAGCACTGGACGGTTAAGGGCTCTGGCTTGAGACTGATAGGTCCTGGGTTTGAATCTCGCGAGTGCGGGATCGTGGATGCGCACTACCACTGAGGAGTCCCATAATAGGACGAAACGGTCGTCCAGTGCTTCAATGTTTTCCATGGTGGTCTAGCTTCAATTGACTCACGCTTTCAACTATGATAAAGAACTGCTTCGAGATGACTTCTCGAAGATCTAATCATAAGTTTTCTGTATGTATCTTTATATTTGAATTAAAAGAATTTGGATTAGGGAGATTATTAGAATCATTAAGAGAGACAGAGAGAGAGGGATTTGCCTTTTTCACCTACTTGACACAATCATACTGTTAAACAGATGATTAGTTGTATTTCCACTTTATGAATGAAGTGAACTGATATTGACTGATAGATGTATTCACGTGACAATAATCACCATAGCAAGTCAAATGCTATAAATATACACATACATATACACTCTGATTGTCAATAACCAGTGAGTAGTACCCTAGTAACTAATTCATATATTAATTAATTTTGTCAATAACATATTGATTAACACTACCATCAATAACAATAATAATAAACTATAGAAAGACAGTCATTCACAAGTTTCCAATGTAAGGAAACTATAAAATCAATCAATCGATCAATCAATCCATCAATCTATCAATCACCAATGCATATCTTTAGTCTAAACAGATGGAATATTTCTATTCTATTCTATTCTATTTGTTCTAATTTGATCATTAGAAATGGATAACTTAATTAATTTATCAGTATAGTTCATTACCTATACATAACATTCCTATTGTAGTAGGCAGGAATTAGAGAATACCCTTATATGATATTAGTAAAACTTTTTTAAAAATTTCTTGTTGTGAATATTCAAGACCTCAATGGATCAGTTACTATGGTTCATATATGTACTTAAGTGAATTGATTCGATAGATCTTTTAATTACAAGTTTTAAATATATTCAGTATTATGAAGATAGACATGAGAAGAATGAACAAAAATTGGATAGAATTAGAAAGGAAGGTCCAGGATAGAGTGGGTTGGAGAATGCTAGTCGGCGGCCTATGCTCCATTGAAAGTAACAAGCGTTTTTATTTATTTGAACACATAAATATTGGTACAAAGGGGCACCAGATACATATGTGCCACACAAATCTCATTTGATTTGTGTGAGGGATGTGATACTGTCCGGATGCCCAAACTGAAGCAGGTGGTTTTCTTACGGGACCACACCCGGGACCTTTGACCTAAAGATCTGATCCATAAGACAGTGGAGCATCGTGAGGAGATGCAGTCTCATGGTAGCCAGTGACCAACGATTGATTCATACACCATTTGTTCCCTCAGGATACTAGAGCCCATGTTCACCATTGGTTTGGAATCAGGGTTTTCCAACTGTCCTAGGTAAACTTTCTGTGTCCACCAACCCGGTTTAAGCACCAGACACCCGCTTTTCGGCCTCTCAATTTCGTAAACAACACCTATGGTGAGAGAAGGCAATGAGTAGGACTTCTTTGGCAGAGGCTATATACGCGTGGCCATGTGAAAACATTTCGAGAGGAAGGACGGGCCCTACCCACTTTTGGCCGGTTAACAGGCGTATGTAAGTAATAGAAATGATGGAGCATGTGTCTTCTTATTTAAAACTTATCAGATGTATATACCTTCATATCCATTGAATAAGTTCATGAATATCAAGATTCACTAGTTCAGTTGATAATACATCTACATAGAGACTGATTTTTAATCTTAGTGAGAATATTAACAATAGTATATAGGTACATACAGTTGATGAGTGCCATACAGGACGAAACATATATCTTGAATCGCACTTCTAGTCACATATCAAATATTCAATGTCTAAGGTTTGAAGTAATCAGTTGTACTTTAGTTTGTCAAAATTATCGAGAAATTAGTAGGTATATATTGTAACTGATTGATCAAAACATAAGTTGCAGAATTCCTCTTCCAACCAGTCGTTGTCGCTGACTGAACCAGTAAGTTACATATACGTATCCGGACCACGTTAGTTTGTTGTTCTTTTTTGATATTCGAACAAGTATCACTAGTCCACTATACGATATTGTCAAAAGCAGAACAGAGGGGGTTGTAGAGAATTTAGTATTTTCATAGTTGAAATCATCAGTCAATTGAAGCTAGACCACCATGGAAAACCTGGAAGCACTGGACGCGAGAGCGGGATCGTGGATGTGCACTGCCACTGAGGAGTCCCATAGTAGGACGAAACGGCCGTCCAGTGCTTCCAGGTTTTCCATGGTTGTCTAGCTTCAATCGACTCATGATTTCAACTATGAAAAGCAGAACAAACAAAGCTGTAGTTGATAAATTAGTTTAGTGTGAAAAAGTTATGTACATCAGATGAAGGGTTGTGCAAGATTATGGATCGATTGAAGTTAAAAATTAACACCGTTGGATACCGACTCAGTGGTCTGAATGTTAAGCGTTCATGCACAAAGCGAAACCGAACTGTCCTGAGTACGAATCCCGCGAATGGGACCGTGGATGTGCACTGTTGAGGAGTCCCATAGTAGGACGAAACAGTCATCCAGTGCTTCCAGGTTTTCCATAGTGGTCTAGATTTCATTGACTCATAAATTCATCTATTAAATTATTAAAATCTCCACAAAACCCCCTTTTCTGATAAGAAAATATCAATGAAGCTATTCTTTGAAAAAAAATAATGATTGCGTCATAACATCAAGCTAGAAAGTTTGATCTTTTCTTATCAGTTTAAAGGAAGATAGGAACTTAAGATTTATCGAAAGATTGAATGTGAATACATCTGTCCTACTGTGACCAATTCTGAATCATTTCATCTAACGTCTCTAACCATTGATTACTATGATTGAGAGGACTCAATAGAATAAGTCTAGACGTAATAACAGCTTGGAAGAACCATTCATTATCTAAATATCTTATTAATTTGAATTAAATCACGTTCATTAATGTTTTATAGTAATTAATACTTTCAATCTTCTGTAAATTAAAGTTTCTGATGTGTACGATTATGTCACTGTGTAGTGGTTTTAAGTTACTGTATTCAACGACTTATGTCAGTCAGTCAGTTACAACGTAGAACTTCATACGTACGTACGTACGTACATCAGTTCGAGTTGCCATACAACATTAACACAGATATGCAGTTGTCAATTCAAATCCCATAGTGGTAGAAGTGGTAAAAGTATAAACAGTAATCCGAAAGATTAGGGTTTGAAGATGTTATTGAAGGAGTATAATCCAGTGAAATAAATTTGAAAAGAGAAAAAAGATAGGGACATGAAGAATTCAGAAGATTAGAATTTGGGAGAACACAAAGAGTGGATGTACCTTCGCCATTGCAAACGATTTTGAGCCATGTCATTCAAGGTCTCTCTAACCATCAATTGCTATCATCTCGCGGATCCCAACCAGGTAGTCTACACTTACCAACATAGCTCAGTCCACTTGTCAGTGACTTCATGGATTTGTGCCACGCTTTTGATGTGGCCGCCCCTAGCTTTCTTCCAACCTACTCCTACACCATGAAACATTGCACGTCGAGGCAGTCGGTGGTTGGGCAACCGTAACACGTGTCCCAGACATCTCAACTGATGATAAGAAAAGATAATAAGTAGATAACAATTTGAAAAGGATAGTCTATGAAACAGTATTGAATGGATAACCGGTTATTATATGGTCTGATCAAAGTGTACATATGCCATAAGACAGAAAAGATATAAACAGGAAAGCATAATAATGACTAAAGATTCTTTTATTTATTTAAACACACAAATATTGGTACAAAGGGGCACCAGATACACATGCGCCGCACAAATCAAATGAGATTTGTGTGAGGGATGTGATACTGCCCAGGTACCCAAACTGAAACAGGTAGGGAGCCACACCTGGATCCATTGACCTCAAGGTCTTATTCACAAGGCAGTGGAGTATCGTCAATAGATGCAGGATCAGGGTAGTCAGTGACCAACGATTGATTCATTCGCCATTTGTGCCTTCAGGATAGTGGAGCCCATATGTACCATTGATTTGGAATCAGGGTTTTCCAACTCCCCTAGACAGACTCTCCCTATCCACCAACCTGGTTAAATCGCTGGACATTCGCTTTTCGTCCTCTCAATTTCGTAAACAACATCAGTGGTGCGAGAATGCAGTAAATAGGACTTCCCTGTCAGAGGTTATATACGCGTGGCCATTTGAGAGCATTTGGAGAGGGAGAGCTGATTCTCCCCACTCTCGGCTGTAACAGGGCATTTGGGGGTTAAGTCTAGTATCAGGAGTGCGATAGATGAGAGAATTAAAAAAATGTTACCATTCTCTCCAACAAAACTCTTAACGATGATTATGTTAAGGTTTTCTTCTTTTTTTTTATTTTAATGAAAAACAAAACACGAATTCGACATAATCTCACCTAGTTGTACATGTGTATACTATTAATGGTAAGATAGGTATACAGATAGACAAAGGTAGATATACCTCTTCACATACATGTATATACATATACATACACACCAATCACTAAATTACGACTATATATATTTGTAGATGGTCATGACTACTACTTGGTGCCTAGTTCATTTTTTTAATGTTACTTCTTTCTTTCTATTTTTTAAGTACCATCATGTAAACTAACTAATATTAATTCAATTTCAAATGTATAGGTTAGTAATATGTGACTAGTTGAAGTAGTATGCTGACACTATACACATGGTACATAATATAAATGACAATGTAAGATAATTGGTTAAGATTATTTCTATAATAATCTCGCAAATAAGGGATCGTGAATACATACTGCCACTGAGGAGTCCCACAATAGGACTTAACGGCCTTCCAGTGCTTCCAGATTTTCTATGGTAGTCTAACTTCAATTGACTTATGATTTCAACCATGAAAATACTGAAATTCTCCACAAAACCCATTCTGATCGATAAATAAAAAGTGTCAAAGGTGATTGCATTCAAGTTATACAGATTGACAATAGATGAAGAAATGTTGAACACAATAAATGAACAATACTACATGGACTTCGATATTTTGAACATGCTTTTTTACGCATATCAATCTAGCGATATGCAAATTGTAGATACATATCCTGGAGTTCTAGTGGGAAGCAGTGACCAGTAGAGTTCAACCATGTCTGTTGTGAGATAACAACTCACTGAAAACAATTGGTGAACGGTAGCTCAAACTTCGTGGATTGGTTGAAGTTAGACATTAACACCATTGGATGCCGGCCAGCTCAGTGGTCTATCGGTTAAGTGCTCTGGCGCGAGACTGATAGGTCCTGGGTTGGAATCTCGCGAGTGCGGGATCGTGGATGCGCACTGCCACTAAGGAGTCCCATAAAAGGACGAGTTGGCCATCTAATGCTTCCAGGTTTTCCATGGTTGTCCAGCTTCAATTGACTCATGATTTCAACTATGAGAAATTGTAGATTGTTTGTTGACTCTAGGGTTGAATGGAATAAGTGAAGTTAGTCACTATGCCATGCAAGAAAAGATATATAAGACCGACATTTGACTGTTTATTAGAACTACTTAATTGGATATCTAGAAATGGTACAATTCAGTGGTATGAGATGTTATCAGGTATGTTTGAGAATAAAAGTTGATGACAATCATGCTGCAAGATATTCGTTAACAGTTTATATAATAATGAAAGGAACTCTCTTAACTGAAAGTAATCTTTCTTCGTTATGTTTTTACTCAAACGATAAACCATATTATATACTTATCTTTTTCACTAGTCTTCTTTACTTTACCCACAAGGCTATCACTTTATTTTATATTGTGCATACGTCTTATGTGTAATAAATGAATAAGTAAATGGACATCGTGGACTACTGAACAGTTGTTCAACTGTCTAACTTAAGAGATAGTGTACTAATATGAGCCTGTTAAACTCCACTAATGGACTGAATCTACTATATATAGAGTTCCGTGGGGTAAGGTGGGACGTGACATTTTTAGGGTCGACCTTTTCTAACCCCAAACCTCCTTATGGGAAGGTAGCATCGTTGCAGATGCTGGTTGTCCGAGGGGAACACCTAACTGCTGTTACACCCTTCTACAGTCAGTAGTACGACTTCGCCCTCAGATGTTGACTTGCTGCTTTTAGTCTTACCGTTCTCCAATTGACCTGCCTGGCATGGTAGGACCTATAGGAACATATGTTTCAGTCAATATACCTCGGTCGGGTCATCACCATAGACAAGCCCGACCACCACATCAAGGTAGCAGCTACGGTCGAGACATTTGATGGTAATTCCAAGGACTAAGATTTTCAAAATTTCGGATTGTAGAATTTCATATTATTTTATACTAACTGATAATTCATCAATGTTCAATAATTCTGGGGAAAAAAACAAAACAAGCTAAGCATACTATCTTTTTCATTATAGACTATTCGAATGGTTTAGATAATTCGAATAGTCTATAATGAAAAAGATAGTATGCTTAGCTTGTTATTTTTTCGAATTGCTTAGATGCCCCCAAATGCCCTGATACAGCCGAGAGTGGGAGAAGTCCACTCTACCTCTCAAAATCCTCTCACATGGCCATGAGTATATAGCCTCTGCCAAGGAAGTCCTACTCATTGCCTTCTCGCACCATAGGTGTTGTTTACGAGATTGAGAGGCCGAAAAGCGGGTGTCCGGTGCTTAAACCGGGTTGGTGGACACAGAAAGTATACCTAGGACAGTTGGAAAACCCTGATTCCAAACCAATGGTGAACATGGGCTCTAGTATCCTGAGGGAACAAATGGCGTATGAACCAATTGTTGGTCACCGACTGCCATGAGACTGCATCTCCTCACGATTCTCCACTGCCTTTGAATCAGATCTTCATGTCAAAGGCTCTAGGTGTTGCCCCCTAAGAAAACCACCTGCTTCAATTTGGGCATCTGGACAGAATCACATCCCTCACACAAATCAAATGAGATTTGTGTGGCGCATGTATATCTGGTGCCCCTTTGTACCAATATTTATGTGTTCGAATAAATAAATAATTCTTTGTATATAGCTGAATTCATGAGTCAATTGAAGCTAGACCACCATGGAAAACCTGGAAGCACTGGACGGCCGTTTCGTCCCATTGTGCGACTCCTCAGTGGCAGTGCGCATCCATGATCCCGCCTCGCAAGAGAAATAAATAATTGTTTTTTTCATAAGAATAAGAAGAGACAACATTGAATTATTAACAAATGATACTATAGTGAAATGAAACTATTGAACATATTGAACACAATTGAAGTTTGAATGAATCACATTACTTGTAATTTTATTAAGTTACCATATAAAATAGGTCATATATATTTCTTATAATCCGTTCTTATTCATAATATAGAATGATTCTAAATGATGGACAATCTTTTCATTGTCAATTTTAGTTTTATAATGACAACTAGGTTCAATTCATAGTAAGAATGATTGATCGATATATACAGGAAAATTAATGATCCATAATGATTAATGATAAGTCATTTATGTCAATATAAATTGTGACCTGGGAATGGTAATGTTTGATCAAGGTTGTTATCAGCCTTCCTCCCTCCCTCCCCCCTATTGTTATAGTAAAGGGTTAATAGTCTAAGAACTAAATGCTTAAAATCTAAGTTTCCGATTTAAATCCCTCTGTAGACGCATTTCAATTTGGAGAGACAAGTAGTATTAGTAATCTGTATAATCTATGTATAAATCAGTCAATTATAATAACGTAAGACATGGCAGTAGTCACAATTGATTGATCACGGGGTGGTGATCAATGTTATGCGTGTCAAGTCCGTCTTAGTGCTGATCGCATGTTATCGATCAAGTTGCAAGGTGGCCACTAGTCTAGGTGGCTCGACACTGTGTACACTATGTTGAGATAAGATGGTGGTTGGAGGTGATCAGCAGGAAACCCTGGACCCACTGATCAATCAATTGTGATCACATCTCAGTCCTACAAGAGGTCGAATAGCTCAGTGGTAACATCTCTGACTGTGATGCTGATTGACACGGGATCGAATCCGTCAGGGAGCACCAGTTCCCTCGAGATTACAGGTATACCTTGCTGACGAGTGCCAAATAGCACGAAATCCGGGTCCATGGTTTCGTGTTGACCACCTCCAACCACCATCTTGCATGGCAGTAGTATTAGCCCGATTTAACACATTACATCAGTAGAGTGAGATAAAATTACTTAGAGAAATGAATAGAACTAGTTGAAAAGATGTGTTTCGGGAAGATGTCAGTGTTATGAATTTTCAACTACATTACTTAAAATGTAGATCACAATCAATCAGTCTGTATTTACCATCAATGGTTTAGATTAACAACCAAAGATTTCATAAAGTGCTATGCAGTCGTATTACGACCAACTTTGGAATTTCATTCAATCCAGAAGAGGTATCCAGCTAGTATAGACGGTAGTCGGTGATTGAATATATGTAACATATATTTATCTATACATGCATAAATTACAGTTCTCCAACCGTTGCTTCTACCTTGACGTGGTAGTCGGGATTGCCTATCGTGATGAACCAATAGAGCTATACTGATTGGAACGATCGTCCATCAAGGTCCAACCATGCTAGGCAAGTCGGTTGAAGAACGGTAAAATTAAAAGCAGCAAACCTAAGGTCCGAAGACGAAGTCATGCTGCTGACTGTACAGAAGTGTGACGTCAGTAAGGTGTTTTCTTCAGACAACCATCAGTCCAAATTGTCACAACTCATCAGTACAACAAGATGAACATCAAATTCATAGAAACAGTTACTTCAATAGTAATAACATATAAAGGAAAGACTGCGTATAAGAATATGATACACAGTGAAAGAATTAGTTCGTAGAAAGGAAGGTATAAAACAATTTTAATCTCATGGTGTAAGGGAAGACAGAGAGTGTAAACACGTACGCCATTGTGATCGATTCTGAACCATGTCACACACAGTCTCCAACCATTACTGGTTAAGATAGTCGCGTCGACCCCAATCAAGTAATCTGACTTCAATGACTGATGCCACGTTTTGGTTTGGGCAACCCTAACTACCTCCCAACCATTTCCAACACTAGTCAGCACTAAGCGTCATGGAAATTGGTGTTCAGGGATACGTAACACGTGGCCTAACTGTCTCAGTCGATGAACATTTACAACCTCATCAACTGATATACCACTATTCCCTAATACCCTGCGTCTCACCTCAGTATTACTTACCCGGTGATCCTAGCAGATGCGAGCAATACTTCTAAGGCATCTGTGTATCTTCTACTCTTAATGACCACGTTTCGCAGCCGTAAATTAGAACAAAATGAACTGCTGCACAGTATATTCGTCCTTTAATTGATAGACGGATATCTCTCTTTCACCATAGGTGACGTAAGTTGGCAAAAGTCAAACAAGCTTTCTGAATCCGTTCACAACGTATTCAATGTTCAATAAATGTATTTCATATATATATCGAATTTCATTTCAAGTTAGACTTCATCACTACATTGGAAGTGCTCATAGAAGACAATTAAAAAGAAGGGGTTTTGTGGAGATTTAGTATTTTCATAGTTGAAAGCGTGAGTCAATTGAAGCTAGAATACCGTTGGATGCCGGCTGGCTTAGTGGTCTATCGATTAAGGGCTCTGGCTCGAGACTGGTGGGTCCTGGGTTCGAATCTCACGAGTGAGGGATCGTGGATACGCAGTGCCACTGAGGAGTTCCATAATAGGTCGAAACGGCCGTCCAGTACTTCCAGGTTTTCCATGGTGGTTTAGCTTCAATTGATTCACGCTTTCAACAATTAAAAAGAAGTTTAGACGATAGAATTGAAGTCACCAATTTAAACCCAAACTATAATACTAAGAAGCTAATTAGACACAATCGTGTTAATTATGAATCAATTCACCCCAAAACGGTCAAATGAGATACCGTTATTGTTGTACTATAATGTTATGTAATGTATCCCCATTTACATCAACACTGTTATCTATTAAATATGTAACACTAGTGATCAACGTTTATTCGGATTACATAATCATTTTCATTTGTCCTCTCACTCTCTCTCTAGAAACACACACATATGATAACCATCATAAATAAACATGATCATGGTGGATACGTCATTAGAACAAAATAATGATGGAAACTGGTCAGTTTCTCCACTACACACACACACACACATAAATATGCGGTATATACATTATTCAACTAAAAAAATATTGAAAGAAACTGACACATGATGACATAAATTTATACATGCGTTGCCTGAAGACAATAATGCAATGACAATAATCACCATGGCAACAAATTATTTTCCGAAAACATATACAAAAGATGTTCTGATAAATAAATGCATACGTCAGTCAGTCAGCTACAACGTAGGACCAGGCACATATATGCATCGGTCCAAGTTGCCATACCTCGTTAGCACAACAAGATCAACACCGGATTAATAGTAGTTAATTTAGTGTTGGTAGTAGTATATAAATTATAGGTTGTATATAAGGATATAGTACAGGAAGGAAGAGAGATATGAAGCAATTTTAGTCTCAAGGTTTAAGGGAAGATAAAGAGTGTATACACCTACGCCATTGTGATCGATTCTGAGCCATGTCACACAGAGTCTCCAACCATTAGTTACGATAGTCACGCGGACCCCAACCAGGTAGTCTGCATCTACCAACATGGCTCAGACTAGAAGTTAGTGACTTCAAGCACTGATGCCATGTTTTGGTTTGACCGCCCCTAACTCTCTTCCAACCGTCCCCAATACTAGTCATCATAGCGCGTCGTGGTAATCGGTGTTCAGGCATACGTAACACGTGGCCCAACCATCTCAGTCGATGAAGATTCATCACCTCATCAACTGATTTACCATCGTTCCCTAATACCCTGCGTCTAACCTCACTATTACTTACCCGGTGATCCCAGCAGATGCGAGCAATATTTCTAAGGCATCTGTGGTCAAATACTAGTAACCTACGAGTATCTTCTACTCTTAATGGCCATGTTTCACAGCCGTAAAGTAGAACAGAACGAACTGATGCGCAGTATACTCGTCCCTTAATTGATAGACGGATATCTCGTCTACGCCATAGGTGACGTAAGTTGGCAAAAGCCAAACGAGCTTTTTGAATCCGTGCAGAGATTTCGTCAGACACCAACCCATTAGGGCTGATCAGACTTCCAAGATAAGTGAAGTTGTCGACGCGTTCGACTACTTCACTCCCTATCCTTAGTTCGGGTGTTGACGCAGGCCAGTCCTGGAGTAACAATTTACATTTGGATGGGGAGAAACGCATCCCAAACATCCTGGCATTATTACTGAGTTCCAACAGAAGACTCTGCATTTTGTCAGTGTCTTCACCAAACAGGACTATGTCATCTGCGTATTCTAAGTCGCTTAGTGGTCCCCCTGGTAGGAGATCAATTCCTGTAGATTCAGTCGAAGAGAGTGTTATTTGCAGCAACAGGTCTATAATGAAGTTAAACAAAAACGGGGATAGTGGACAACCTTGACGGACACCACTTGAGGTTGTAAAATCATATGACAGTTCGCCATAAGCTCTTACTCGACTAATAGTGTTCGAGTAAAGAGCCTTCAAAAGGTTTATGTACTTCTCAGGTACATCTTTCAATGACAGACACTGCCACAGAACCTCTCGGTCTACAGAGTCAAATGCTGCTTTCAAGTCAAGAAAAACTATCATTGTCGGACGCCGATAAGCGTGTCTGTGCTCTAAAACTTGACGAATGGTGAATATGTGGTCGATACAGCCACGACCAGGTCTGAAGCCAGCCTGATTTTCTCGTGTTTGCAGTTCACGAGTCTTAGTTAGGCGCCCGATAATTATTGAGGCTAGTATTTTAGATACTATGTTAGTCAGACTAATCCCTCTATGGTTATCACATGATGATTTTGGCCCCTTCTTATATATTGGGACAATCAGAGATTGTGACCAGTCGGTTGGGATTACATCCGTCTCCCAGATTTTAGCCAGAATATTAGTCAACCTAATCGCTAAAATTGGACCACCATATTTAAAGACCTCTGGAGCCAATCCATCAGGACCAGCTGCTTTTCCTCGTTTCAGATTACTTATAGCCTTTTGAACTTCAAGTAGGGTCGGGGGGCCTACCTCAATGTTCCATTCAGGTTTTCTGGGAATAGTGGGTAGTTGTGCAGTAGCTGAAGGCCAGCTAAACTGCTCCTTAAAGTGTTCCGCCCATCGTTCTAAACGTTTAGGTTGAGAGCAGATAAGGGTTCCGTCTTTTTCGGAGATTGTCTCACTTACACTTGATTTCTTAATTCCGGTTTCTTTTATTAGTCTGAATAGTTGCCTGGTGTTGCCTACAGCCGCTGCCTTTTCCATCTCTTTTGCTTTCGTTGCCCACCACTGCTCACGATCGTTCCTTAGACTTTTAGTTAACCTAGATCTAATTTCTTTACGCTCTTCGTCGTGTTCAGAGCCTGATGGGATGAGTTTACGCGAATCCATCAGTGAAATAGACTTAGAGGAAATCCACTGGTTTTTTGGAGCCCTATGGTTTAAATGACTAATAGATGTTACTGCTGTTTCCACAGCTGTTCGTATGTCTTTCCAAGCAGCATCTGGGTCAGTCCCGTTTACAGAACTGCCTAGATGTGAACTCAGTTGTTTCTGGAATTCGCATTTGGCTTTCTCGTCCTCCAGTTCAATCCTAATGGGTCTTCTTAGTGTAATTTTCCTGCGTCCAGTGAGGCGCAGACAAATGCGTGCTCGTATTAAAGCGTGATCAGAGTCTAAACAAGTATTCCAATACGAGCGACAATCTTCTATTGAGCCTCTCCAACGATGACTGATGACAATATGGTCTATTTGAGTCCATCGTTGGTTTGGTGCAGGTGGTCGCCATGTTAGACGATGTCTCTCCTTATGCTTAAAATTAGTGCTTGCTAAAAATAAACGATTGTCTGAGCATAGTTGCAACAGACGATCACCATTATCGGTTCGTTGAGCCGGAATACTAAAACACCCACCTAAATGTCTTTCTGTTTGATTTAAGCTGCCTACCTGGGCATTAAAGTCACCCGCTACGACTACTATGTCTGAGCGCTTAGCTTTCTGAAGAAGCTCAGAGAGTTTTCTGTAAAAGTCATCTTTTACTTCATCCGCGCTGCAGTCAGTGGGAGCGTAGGCAGAAACGACGAAAAGGCAACGACGTGTGTCCCTATCCTTCCGAGTTCTTACGGAGCCATTTAGCCGGACAGCACACAGGCGACTGTTAACGGGGATCCATTCTAGTAGTGCCTGTTCTGCCCTTGTACTTAGTGCTATGCCTACACCTGCAAGTCCGCGAGAACTAGCCAACGGGTCGCCAGATACACGGAGGGTGTATTTCGTCGGCTGTCCATTTTGGCGAGGTGAGGTCAAGTGAATGACCACACTGGGATCCTGTATGCGTGTTTCGGAGACACAGCATACATCAATGGTACGAGATTCTAGAGTTTTAGCTAAGGAGGCCTGTTGACCGATTTGGCATAGGGTACGTACGTTGAAGGCTCCAATGTGTAGTTTGGAGCGAGGTTTTAGTAGACCTGGGACAGCGTTTCGCGCACTAGAATCGTTGGCCATGGTGACACTTGAGGAGGAAACCGGAAGAGGAAGTTTAGTGTTGAAAGTCAAGGTAGAAGGAATAGTAGGAAGTGAAGAAGGAGATTGATTATGAACACAGTAGTCTTGAGTGTTGTTAGAGGTATGAGGGCAGTTATCACTTCCCGGTTGCCCACACCGTGGAAGGAAAGAATCTGTAGACTGTTCATAACGCTTATATTCGTACATTAACCAAAGGACTAAGAGAAGGGGAAACATTCCAGCACTATGGAGAGACAGTATTGGTTTACCATTAGAGGAAGACGATTATGCTAAAGCTCAGGTATTATCAAACTACTTTTGCGATGTATACACCGTAGAGACACACATTTCCCTTAACTTTATACAAGCCTCCACGCACGCACACTGGACGCTGTGACCGTCAGAGAACCCTATGCCTTTGGTAGGCGAAGTGAGCTCTATACAGGCAAACCCATGGAATCTGATGAAATGCATCTTATGTTACTAAAGGGACTAGAGAATTTCGTCGCGAATCGCTCAAGCATATGCTTTAACC